>NW_026267268.1:326096-331333 GCF_000697945.3 Frankliniella occidentalis | reverse complement strand
CATTGAAAAAACATGAATTTAATCTAAGGAGAGTTGAAACGAGTCATAAATAGGCATTATAAAGAATAGGCAGTGTATAGAAAAAAAATCATATATTTGCATTCAGGATCAGCTCATTGCACAGAGCATCTGCTGGTTCTTCTTTACCCAAGCACTGCAATGACATCCTTAGTTTCTGCCATATTTTTAAAATATTGAAACAATGTTTACAAATGTTTAGGTTTGAGGAAAATTGTGATACCTATAGAAAAGAACTTTTATAATGAGCATAGCTTTATTTTTATAATTTAAATGATATGTAAATACAAAACTGCAAAAGATTAAGATTGTGTCTTGTTTTATTCAAACCAGATCGGACTGAGAAAACAATAAACCTTAACTTATTTTTTCTCCTTCCATAAAAAAAAGTGGAAAAAATAGAAAATGTGAAAAGGCTACAAACTCATGAATGGAATAGAATGTATCACAAATAAGCTTCACTTCTGGTAAGCCTTGGCTCTATCACACAATCGGGCAAGAAGGCCTGACATTTGTAAAAGTGAGTTAGTGCCCTGAACAATAGACATATGAGTTTTCCCAATTTCCTGAAAAGTAATTTAAAATTTTACAATTGACTGTTTACATACACAAGGACAAGAACAAAAAAATTTATATACTTACTTGAACAAAATCTAACTGGAGCATTTTGTCCATTTGGTGTCCTTTACAGACTCTGAATATATTACTGATAATATCTTCAGCAGCATAGCCCAGTTTCCAAAGATGAGACATAATCTATAAAAAGAGTAGGATTGGATTAGAATCGAGAAAACAATCAAATACATACCTCTAAAAATTGAATGTAGATAGAAAAATAATGTGAAACCTTGTATGCTTTGGCGATGTCACCAGAAACACACTGATTGAGCATGTCTTTTACAAGGACAGGATGTGGCTCATCGCATACTTTAAAAACATTTTCACTATTCACATGACCAAATCCATTGAATGTGGACTGGAGGTTGTTTAAAGCTTGTCTCATGTCACCTTGGGCTGTGAACACAATTGCTTCCAGACCATCATCAGTATATGAAACCTGTAATTTTAGAAAAGTATTTCATAAAGGATTTTTTATTCTATCTATAAACAGAACTTGGAATTAAAGAGTTTTAAAATGATAGTTTTAGTACCTGTTCCTTTTCACAAACTTCAAGTATTTTAGCTAATACTTGAGCATCTGTCAGCTTCGCACAACGAAGCATAGCACAGCGGGATTGAATTGCTTCAATAATTTTCTCGCTGTTGTTGCATGCAAGAGCAAAGCGAGTTGTGCTGCTATACAATTCCATAGTTCTTCTTAATGCTTGCTGAGCTCCTTCTGTCATGCTGTGATAAAACATTCAGGGGCAAATAAATCTCTGTAGATTATTTCATCTCACACAACGGACTGATAAAGTTTTTCCAAATTAACCTTGGTATAGAGATCTTACCTGTCCGCTTCATCAAGGATAATTATCTTGTGTTTTCCAGGGCCCAAAGTAACTTTCTGCTGAGCAAACATTTTGATCTTGTTTCGAACAACATCAATACCTCGGTCACTTGAGGCATTGAGCTCTAAAACAGCGTCTTTCATTGCTGCGCCAAGTAGCTGACGAGCAAGACACAGAATTGTGGTTGTCTTTCCTACACCAGGAGGGCCCTGAAAAATTGACAAGTAAACTGAAAAAGATAGTTCTCTTCAAAGGAAAATTTGCAACATTACATCTTTGGAGGGTGCCGAATCTTACAGCCATGATGATATTTGGAACATTGCCTACATCAGCAAATTCTTTAAGTCGCTTTATAATTTCGTCATTGCCCACAATATCAGAAAAATATAATGGACGGTAACGCTCAATCCTGAAATGAAAAGAGAAGACCATGAGACAAACACAAAGTACCGCAAAAAAACCAAGGTGGGGCAAAACAAAGATCGTTGAGTTAATTTGTCAATGGAATTAAATGACACCGTTTGCAATAAAACAGAGACACTGCATGAAAGTAAATGAACCTTTTCAATCTCAATTTATTATAGACAATACTGACCATGGACGATTATCAACTACTACAGTAGATTTGCTGGTTGAAGGTTCCACATCCATTGGTTCACCAGCATCCTTCCTGTCATTCTCGGACACCATGTTTTACTTAACTATGAGAAAAACGGAAATCTTCCCTTGAAGCTAGAAAGCAAACTAAGCAATAAATGTAAAGGTTAATTTCCTTTTGTTGATTTGTTTACCACGGTTCCCGCGCCAGTTTTGTTTTTGTTGTTGTTGCTGTTGTTGTTAAGCAGCGCCCTCCAGTACGGATTGAAGTAGTTTGACCAGGTACACCACACCCCTAACTGACGAAAGCTGCCACTTTGTTCCAATGCTTATCAGTAAACGACAACTTACTGAAGTGGCATGTAGGAATGGTGTCCAACAATGTTTTAAATGCATCATTCCGTAAAATAGAATGTGTTTGGATATCACTCGAACTTATTCCCACTTTGTTGGTCAAAGTGGATATTGACAGAACCTTTGTTTTCCCAGAATAAGGAAGGCCCTGCAATGTTTATCATGAACTTTTGTGGGGCAAATACGATGTTTCTTTAAGCATTTCCGTCTTTATAATCCGCAGCAAAATCTTATTCTTCTGAGGGTATGTTCGAATGGTTTTGAAATCAAAGTTGACGTTCGCTCGCCGCAGCAGTACTTCAAATGTCATCTCGCTACTTGCCTCTCAATTGATATTATTCTCTGCTCCAGCTGATTCTGTTGTGATTGTACGCAGCGCAGCTGACCTGTCAGGGGGGCCTTTGTCAACTTCACCTGTCAGTTGACCGACCTTTCATAGTATTCGAATCCTTATTTTCCCGATTTATTAAGAATGGGTTATAGGTGCAGCTTGAACAAACAAGCGACCTTTCGCGGATTATTCTGTATTCCTCAGTTATTGTGAAGAGCTCCATTTTCTTCCTTTCAACTTTAGTTTAAAGTGTAGCTGTGCCATTCCATTTTGCAGGCTCTTAGCTTCATATTTTTTTGCTGTGGAAAGCATAACTACTTAATCACGTAGAGAACTGAAATATCAACCTCCAATTTTCATCTTCGTTATTTATTATTCACTGTCAACTAGAACTATCTGTGAATCTCAAAATGAACAGATTGAGTCAAAATCCATAGAAACTAGCATACCGCTCCTTTGTACTTTGTAAACATCGTTGTAGTAATCCATCTTTGTTTTTAAAAATGTTTATCGTAAAGTATGAATTGATTACTAATTGCAGAGTGAGTTATGTGATTGGGGTCGAGGACCTCGATTTTCACAATGTCGTCAAGTAGCAGCAGTAGCAAAAGCCAACCATGTGCACAAAGTGCGCAATCCCTACCTAAAACAGGAGGTCCATCAAATGGAGCGGGACAGCAGCCTGCAACTCTTCTCTCAACACTTTGCAGTGTTCTGTGCCTTATCAGTGCAGTTCTCATTGCTTTCACTGCTTTTCGCAACACACTAACATGGTAAGAGGTCACTTGGAATAAGGACCAAAAGAACCACCTTCCTACATCTGTCCTTTGTTGTTTACTTCTATATCTTAGATTTTTAGAACACAATTTAACAGTATCATTTGGTGCTTGTTATTTTTACTTTGTCCTGTTTTTGTTCAGTAGATGAATGGGTTGCGTTGGCTTACTGCACTTTTCACACATGATCCTATACAGGGTGGACCAAGGACCCCGAAATATTTTGTATTGATACTGTACCGTATGGGATCGTTCAGAAAGTACGTCCGCTTTTCTTAGAATTTTTCGGCAGATTGCGGGAGCTTGGCGCCTGCGAAACTAAGGGTAGGCCTCCCAGCAATGCACGCACGCACTTGTAGGAGGATATTGCCTACCTATCAGGCGCTAGAGAGCTTGCAGTGGCTGAACTGAGCAGTAGTTTCGGAACGGCAAAGGGCGGACGTGCTCTCTGGATGATCCCTTTTGCAAATCCGCGTGTGGTCTATAGTCTCGGGCCGAAAAGGCTCATGATCCTTTAAAATAGTGGGCAAATCCCGCCCAGCCCACGCGGCTGACTCGGTACGGTAGGTACGGTGTAACGACAAAATGCTCCGGGGCCGGTAGGCCACCTTGTATTCACATGCCCTTGCGCCACTGGCTTTGTAGTTTTCTCTGTGTACCTTTTCTGCTTATTTTAGCAACTGCACCCTTTTGGTGCCAATCGTCACCGGTTTGACTCGCTTCCCCGATCTGTACTGAAACCCCCCGCACCCTCCACCTGTCCCTCGTTTCTCTCAAAGGCACGAAGTCTTTAATCCCATTCATTCACAGCACCATTCCCTGGGCGACCCTTTCTTTCCCTTCTTCTGCTCAACGCGAATGGACTTCCCTTTTTATTAAGCAAAGATAAAAGAGAGAGGGGGGTGATATCTCCCTGGGGTTTGCGTGGCAGCCCGTCCCCTGTGTAGCTTACCCCCCCCCCTTTCCTTATTTCTCTCACACACGCACACACAAACACAGCGACGTACATTGTGTCACCCACGCTCGCGGGTCGGTCGGTGCCCCCATGGGGGCGGTACTGCGCGCCTTCGGGCTTCGGCGGTGGGAAGGGCAGTATTTGTCCGTGTATTATTTCCTTCTAAAAATGGCGTAGCATCCGTAGGTTATTCTTTTTAGTAGCAGAAAGGGGGTTAATTCTTGTTACTAAAATAAGTGTTTAGATGATGAGATCTTAAAGGTCATGAATGGATTTCTTGCGGTGTAGCAGCATGTTCATGCTGTGTGGATGGACCGTCTTGGATTTTCAACTTATTTTTAAGCGATCAGCGCATTGAACTCATTTGACCAATCTAAATGCGGCTGGCTCCGCTTCTCTCCTTCCCCCCTCTCGTTCTCGCCCTATCTCCCCCCCTGCCTCCTTGAGGATGTCAATGAGATAGTGTGCGGGTGGCAGTGGGGCCGATGCCCAATCGACCGCATCGCACTTGACATGCGATTCGAGTCACACGCATAGTTCACAGTCAGCCCTGCCCGATCTAAAAACGAGTTTTTCGCGTCTTTTTCGGTGCGAGGTATATGGGACAGGTCGCCCTGCTGCCTCTCCTCTCGGGTCGCGGGGGACTTGGGACTTCCCTTTCCATGTCCGTGTGGCCCATTTTCTCCGGCCGCTTGCCGACGCGGCCGACGCCGTATCCTGATGGTTTCGCGGCCCTCCCCCGTGCCTCAGCCCGC
>NW_026267268.1:325033-326046 GCF_000697945.3 Frankliniella occidentalis | reverse complement strand
AGTGTCTGCATCCATCACGGGAGAGGCGGTGGGATTAGCGACAGGCCCGCCCGGCTGGAGCTGGAGACCCCCGGAGGGAGAGTTTGTGACGTGGAATTGATTACAAATACTAACTGAATCATACTGAAAGGTAATTTGGGCAAAATCGTCCCCTTTCGGTATTGATTAAACATCGGTTTGCGTTTCGCAACTTGTATAGTAAACTGTGTATACCTGATACGTACAAGCACTACCAAAACAACGTTTAATGGTTTTGCACACGTGTATTATGTGTTTCGCACATTACGAACTTATTAATGTCTAGCTGATTTATTTGCCCACCCAATATGTGTAGGTGTAGAATCGAAAGTGTCAATGTCTTATTTGCACACTTAGACGCATTTTGTTTGGTAACAGTGGGAACCAAATGATGAGCAGCGTCACTGAAATGTTTCAAGTTTGCACAAGTACTGACACAATACGTGTGTACGCTATCCTCGGCATGTCAACCTATAAAATTGCGACTTGCAAAGTTGAACATTGCGAGGACATAATATGGATCTTAGGGTTCTCAATACAGCTTACAACCTCGGGTATAATAACGCTTTTGATGAGTGAATAATCGAGCACACGTTGCTTCTCTGTGTATGTGCGTGTGTCTGTGTGTGAAGCTTCCCATTGGTCCCATTGCGCAGCGCAGGGCGAGCAGCTCGCCGAGCAGGCCGTCGGGTATCGCGTCATGTCAAGGGAGCCTCGGCCCAGGCACTGCTGCTGCGGCTCCACACCACTTTCTCCTCCTCCCCCTTCTTCTCCTCCTTCAACCACGTCGTGTTTCATGTTTCATATCCGAGGAGAGCGAGGGGAGCGGGGGGGGGGGGGTAGGTGACGGAGACGAAGTCAACGAGACTTCTCAGTCCTCCGTCGGCCAACTGCTGTCGGCTGCGTTACAGGAGCGCAGTAAACTGCGAGATTTTACCATAAATCAGGCTCATGCAGTCAAGCAGGTCACTGGAGAGGAGGGGAAAGAGGGGGGG
>NW_026267268.1:315433-324983 GCF_000697945.3 Frankliniella occidentalis | reverse complement strand
AAACAGAAAGAAAATCTTTATTAAAATAAAAACAACCTTGTTTAAAGCTTGTGGTTTTGTTCTCGTGTTATTTATTCCTTCCCATTTTTACCAGGCATTTGCAACGTTTTTGGGGAGCATCAGGAGACTTTTGGCAAGCAATATGGGATCTTTTGCTAGATTCAATTGGAGAGGATCCAATCACGCTCTGGGTGTATGGTGAGTTGAGACCATTTCTAAAGTATATTGAAAAGTAATTGAAACCATCAACTTTTTGAAATGAATGACATATTTTTCCTTTGAAATTTTTCAGGGAGCCATGTTGTAACCATAGCAGTGTACTGGATTTTTGGAGCTATTTACACAATTCTGGATGTCACAAACAAACCAAGTGCACTCCGCCGATACAAAATACAACCTGGTACTAATGAGCCTGTCGATAGACAGCGTTTACTAAAAGTAAGCAAAGATACTGAATTTGTAATGCCTTTCTCATCTTTTTACTGACTCAATTTAATTATCATTCACACGTATAGGTCATTGGTTGTGTTTTATTCAACCAAATCATTGTGGGTCTCCCTGTGAGCTACTTGTGCTATATGTTGATGGAATGTAGGGGATATCCATCTCTTAGGGAATTACCCACATTCCACTGGGTTCTTGCAGAGATGGCTGTCCACATCTTAATGGAAGAAGTAGGATTTTATTATTCACACAGGTATGTTCTACAATTAAATTTCTGCTTGAGTCATTGGTAACTTTCAATTTCTTCATTATTTTCTATATGTTACAGGCTCCTGCACAGTCGCTATTTATACAAACATATCCACAAACGACATCATGAGTGGACTGCTCCAGTTGCTGTAACAGCCATCTACTGTCACCCCCTGGAGCATATATTTAGTAACCTACTCCCACCAATGCTTGGAGTGTTCCTAATGGGCTCTCATGTCGCAACAGCATGGCTATGGTTTTCTATGGCCATTCTTTCAACATTGAATGCCCATTCTGGCTACCATTTGCCATTTTTCCCTTCCCCAGAGGCTCATGACTTTCATCATTTGAAGTATGACAATATCATTTCTTCACTACTTTATTTTGAAACAAAAAGATTTTCATAACAAAGTACATATCTTAAATTTCTCTTTCAGGTTTAATCAGTGCTTTGGTGTTTTAGGAGTTCTTGATCGGTTTCACGGAACAGATTCTCTGTTTAGAAATTCAAGGTGCTACAACCGGCACATTATGATGCTGAGTCTAATTCCTGCCAGAGAAATATTTCCCGATGAAACGAAAGGGAAAGGTAAATGAGTTTTGTGGAATCAGAGATGGATTAATGTGAAATGAAAGCAATCATGTTAAGATCTATTGCATATAGTCCAAAAAATTCCTTAGTGTTGATTTGTAAAAGTATATATGCCCTTCAGATAGATTATCATACTTACCTTCACCACCTTATGGTATACTTTTAATGTTCTTAGTAATTTTTTTCTAAATATCTTATCATTGTTATTATTTTATTTTAAATGCTTAAATTCATTAAGTTTAAGGGTTCAAGTTATGAGTGCGTTTAATGCTGTTTTGCTTATACACATTCTGTAACAATCGGTAACAATACTCATTGAATTCAAAGTCTTCATTTCTGGTTTTCTTATTCATTTTGGACAATGATTGATAACTAAATTTATATATAGTCCCTGCTTGTTCACTTTGTTTTTACAGCACACTTATTTGTGTTAGTTCAATTTGTTATCAAGACATATCTGACGAACCCAGATTTAGATGAATCCGATCTCTTCTGGAGCTTTTGAGATTAAGCCTTTATCATCTCTGTTCAAATTATACATAGAAGCATTTAGTCAAATGTGTGTTGTAGATCAACTCTAGCTGAACCTCGGTAGTTACAATCAATTAGCTAATTAGCTATTGTCCCTTCTGGCACATTAATAATGTGACTGTTAAATTTGTTGCCATAACCCTTCTATTTTTAATCTTCCAATATTCTTCTCCCACTTACAAAAATACTATTTTTCTAAAATAGTTCACATGTGTTCTTTCAAATTGAGCGTAGCAACCTGATCATCTAACAAATGGTCTTTTCAAGTAAACCCTGTTAACTATCAAACTGAGCCTACACATTAAATCTAGTTTGCCCACACAGAGGGTAGAAAATGTCATGTGATATCCTTTGGCACCAATTCTCTCAGTCACTTAAATTTTGGCATTTTTGTCAAATTTTGACAAATTTAGTAATTTTGACTGTCAAAAATGATGTCAAAGGATGTCACATGACATTCTTCTATTTCTGGGCAACTACAGTCCACAAATAAAAATTCCATGTTATTCAATATTAATCCCAGAGCTTTTGAGCAGCTGCGCTCAAAAAGTTTTGTGTGTATTTTCATATATGTGAGGTCAGTCAATGATCGTTGATCATTGGTATGCAGTATTTCCAAGCTTAAATGAATAATAACAAATTTATAACTTCCATATTTTTCAATCTTTATAATTAAACAGAAGTATCTCTTCAGCAAAGTTCTGGCTTATTTTTATTGCTCTATGTAGTTTGTCGGAGACACAAACATACTTCCGTTTTCACTCTGATATGAGATAAGATTCATTGTTCATGACAAAACATACCTAGTTACCTCTAGTTGCTTCCCTGATATTATCTCATAGCTGTAGATCTCTAAGTGTAGCTATCATCATATTTTAAAGTAGTTTTCAGTTCTGTATAACTCCAAATTTTCTGAAATGTTATTGTTATATTTGCTTTGTAGCTCACACTGTACTTAGAATTTGTACTTGGGTGTGCATTGAATATCGTAAATGCTTTTGGCTTTGTTAAACATCTGTAGGTGCCATGTCAATCTGGATTTTAAATGTTGTTTTGTAGCTCTAGTACCTCTGCAGTCAAGTAAGTAAATTAGGCTGTGATGTAATGGAATGCACATTATGAAAAGAGTTTTTAGTGGACTCTTGCCTTGCATGTGAAACATGTGATATAATGACATGAGATAAGACAGATAAAAGCTTCACTTGTTATTTGAATTAGACTCTCAAGTACTATTTTCTTGTCTGTCTCAGATGACTCATATGACTGAAACAAATATGCAAGGCAAGTATGCCAGCTTGCATGGTTGAATGAGAAAGAATAATAGTAGAAGTTGCCTAAAATTTCTGAGTGTTTATCATTTTGTTAAGGATGGTACAAGTATGACATAAGATTTGTGGTATATTGGCTGCAGAGTTACATTTAAATCTGTTTTGTTTTAATTGATTTTTTCTGTTGCTAAATGTCAATTCTGTTTTTCATTGATCTATCTCTTCTTTCTTTTTTTTTTCTTTTTTTTAAACAAACCTTTATTTACCTGAATTGTGATTCCTCAGTCTGTGATTTATGGATGGCACTTTTTAAGCATGTATTATTGCTTTAATCTATGATATCTCACTCAAATAGTGTCTTACTGAATATTTTAAAGATACAAAATTTTGATATTAGCATTATTTATTATGTCATCTTAATAGTTCTAATTGAAGCATTGCACATTCACATTTTCTACCCTCACCCTATGACTTTAGATCTAGTGCCCGGAAAACGGAGTTCAATAAATGGTATGCTTCTCACACACCCTATATGCTACAGTCCAAACAAAAAAATTGGAATCAGGAAGGTATCTTTGCGTTGATTGCAAACTTTTCCACAGCAAGATAGGATAAATGAATTTTGCGCATAATTTCCTCAGCATTACAAATAAAATTACACACACAGTGAAAAGTAAATGCTGCACTTTAACTGTGCTGCTGGTCCTTTGAATGGAATGAATGTTAATGGCTGAAGTAATTTAAGTATTCTACATTTTTACATTTAATGTAGCACTTCTGGGAACTACATGATCAAAATTGAAGAAAAACATTCTTACATAATTGTACTGTATTTTCATTTAGTACTTGTTTCACATATACTTAATTACAGTTCAAGCAAGACAGAATTTATACCATTATGTACAGTATACAATGACAAAATAAATGTAATAATTGTTTACCTTTTTCATTTGCCTTATCACATTCTTCTCATACACACAATGTAGAACTGGCTCGAGCCAAAACCAAGTATCACAAATATATCTAATTGGGCAGATCTCACAGATGTCACAATCTTTGAGAGGGAACAATCACGGAGCATCTTGGATTGGTATAAATCACTAATTACGCAATTGATAGAGAAAAAAACAAAAAACACAAGCAACCTAATATTAAATGATCACAGATAGGAAGAGATTTTTCTTCATCAAAGTTAATGTTTACGTCTACCCTAGTATCAAATCTCAACACAATATTTGATGACGGCATTTGATCATTCAAACGGTGATAATTATGTGGTAACAGTACTGAATTTTCAGTTCTAATAAGATTTATACAGAGTTAAGGTATACAGTTTTCAGTCATAATTCATTTTAAAAGAATAATTTTGTTTTTCCTAACATAGGACAAATGTTAAAGAGAGTATAAAGAGTACAGTAAGACAAAGTGTTTCATAAATCGCATTATGGGTTACTTGTTAATGAGGGTATTTTGTACGTAAATTCATCAACCTGTCAGCAGCATACCCTGGATTACACTTCTGAGGAGGTCATTTCGTGCTTAGTTACAGGAGAATTGGACAGCAAATTGCTTACTTATCGGGCGCCTTACTCATTAAGTAGCTACAAAATATACCTTTGAGGGGTCCTTTGGGGTCCTTTGGGGACCTTTGGGGGGGAGGGGGGGGGGCATGACCTTGTGACCTTCCTCCTGCAACCCATAGCACAGATTACTTGAAAATAAACATTCCATTTGCCAATCCCTACAGTTGGTATTAAAATTGAAATAAAAGAAAACTTTTAAAATCCTTTTGAACTTTTGAGGGTTTATCAAGTAAAACCAAGAATAAAAGAAGCTTGTCACTTATCACAGCAGTGTCAAATTTGTCAGTCATTGTACATCCCGTCAATTAAAAAATCCATCCTTCGATAATGCCGTCTGTCCCAGAAATCACGACCTTTCTTGTAAAGAAATGCGCCTACAACAGCAACAAATGGTACAGCTAACATTGCTATGACTATTGGCACAACATAATCAAAGGATGGACCCGAACCAATGAGATTATCTTTGGGTAAAACCACTTTGCCATCTGCATCCCTTGGCAAATCATCTTCATCATATGTTACCCCTGGTTTCCCCTTCTTTTTGGGTGGCAATGTTGATGATATATTACCTACAGAACCTGATACATTAACTGCAGCAATAAGACTCTTAACAGAAGCTGTTGTTGATGGATCAGTATGGGTCAAATTACTTGGAAGATCAACATCTAGACCCTTCACCTCTGGTGGATGTGAAATATTTGTTCCTGAAAATTGAAAATCACAGAGATCAGTTTGGTGACTACACTGAAATAATGCTTCAACAAATGACTATTATTATTTACCTATTGGAGCAGGATTTACAGTCAGATTTGCAATTTTAATTTCTGGTATCTTCATGTTTCCTAATGGTTCACTTTCAGTGGCATTCTCGGCTGATAAAGACTCTGGTGCTTTTTTCCTGGCAGTAACTTTACGTTTAGTTACTGATCCCAAGTTGGGCAAAAGCCCACCTCCTTCAGCAAAATATCCACCACTATATTTTTTAAATAATGAGGTAGTACCTTCATCTGCTCTGCTCTCTTGTAATGCCAATATTAAGCATAGTGTGAGACACATCAACCTTGGACGTCCAAGTAACAACGACAGGTGCAGCTTCTCCATATTGAGCTACACTTTTCTTTCTGGAGGCAGACTGAAAGTAAAGATAAATTCAAGCTTTGAAGAAAGAAAGTCACGTTTTAAGGTTCACCCTCGACAACGTGTAAACGCTCTTCTTACCACGAGTTAATCAAATTTCTCGCCGAACAGCTGTAATGCTGCAGTGTTTATTTACATGATGATGAACATAACCTAACCTCACAAAATGAAGGACAGACGGTCCTCCGCCTTCTCATAAGTGAGAATACGGTGATGTCGTTTCTGCTATGTTAATGTGAAAAGTGTGTTTTCAGACAGCCCCTTGTGTTGTTTATGTTTTTATGTTTTTGTATATTCGTCTGACAACCGGTCGTATGAAAGTGTGATTTTACACGATAATCGTTTGACATTGGTGAAAATTTTGTGTACTTGCGACCATGGGAGTTACAATGTAAGTTGTATTTAATTTCTCCAACCTAGTCAGTTACTATCTTATTTGTACTTCAAATGCCGGTGTCAACATAACCCTTACAATATTTTACACTCGGGGCCTCTTTTTATAAATACATTGAAGTATAGGAAAGCTATGATTCAAATGTCGTGCATGTTTTTAATTCCTTTTTTCCTCTCATCGTTATCTTTTGATGGAAGTTTGAGTTTTGTTCATCCAATGCTTCATTACTCCTATGACATTTCTGGAGATCTATCTCTAATCATCCATTTATTTGCAGAGTCCAACACTACCCAATGACAGAAAATCGGACGGGACCACAAGTAATCGAGTTCCTTACTAAGCGAGTACATGCAATGGGAGCGGCTCAGGCTGGACCTTTCCTTGTTGATTGCGAGACCTACAACTCCGCTCCTGCTTTTGGTGAGTTTTGCCTTGTTAGCAGTACTTAAGTATGTTAGTTATTTTAAGCTGATACACAAGTGTATAAGTACATTTCAATCTTCGAATAGAAGTGTTTGACATTCAAATATTTTAATGTGCGTGTGCCAAAATAATGACAGTGTGCATGCCAGTTGTGTCACACACTCTTCTGTGTCAGACAAGTATGCACCTTTCACTACAAGTCGCACACTTTTTTGTGAATGCTATGGCTGTCACAGACTTTTTGCTGTCTAAATATTTTGGCATCCACCGTTAAGTGTTCAAATGTCACATTTAATTGTACAGTACCGCCGAATTGCTGGTCACTGGTCGGTCACTGCTCACAGCATTTCTTTAACTTCCTACTGTCGAAATAGTTGAAGGGTTGAAGGGGAGGAACAGAAGAGGTATTACATGTTATTGAAATAAACACCAAGAAAAAATTTTCTCATATGAAAAATTTATTGTCAAAATTCATTATTGTCATCAAGGAGGACATGTTTTATCAAGCAGACTTAAAGTCATACCTATAATCTCTACTTTAGAACCTTCCGTGTTGAATAAATAAGATGCTTAGCGTAAAGAAAATACAGTAACTTGATGTTGTCTAGCCAGCATGTTGATTGTCTGCTTTTGTAACTGATTAAATGTCATCAGTTAACTTAAGTACTAAAAATATGTCACACTATATTTCCTTCATGACAAAGTCAAATTATATGACTATGACTTGATGTTAGGAAATAAATCAAAAGCATGGCAGGTTTACTCTGTGTAATTCTGGCTAAAAATTCGTAACAGTCAGAATGTCACAGAGCATTGCTGGTCTGGTCACATGAAGCTCAACACAAAATTAAATGAAATCAAAGGGTTCGCCATAATCCTTTTGACAGAGGATGGTTTGCCCTTATTCATCAAGTCTTGAGCAATTTTTTAACACTTGATTCATCGACTTCCGTAAAGCTTGATACAAGCATGAACCCGCATTACATATGAAAACCTATAGTTTACCTTACAAAATCCAGTTGTACAATTGTAATCCAGTCAATTTAGAACATAATACGCACCAACAATACTAACATTGTAGAAAACGTCTGAGAAACATTCAGTCCTGTACTGGACTGGAACTGTTCTAATATTTTTAGGAGATGTGTGAATCACTTGTGTTGAACCAAACAATATAAATAAATTTTTCAAATAAACTGTCAAGCTGAATGTGAAGCGCATCCTACTGTTTGTGGAAGTTTTCTTCAAATTTGGCAAGATATGTTAGTATGCCTCCCTCTACCCTTTAAAAAATTCATTCTAAAGTCTCTAATATGTTTTGATTCACTGTATATTTGAAGTTGGGATTGAATTTGACCTCTATTTATAAATGTTGAGCAATTGGCAAGATGATCTCATTTGATTCTGGCTTTCAAAATTATGATTCGCACATCTCAATACCACTTCAAATTTCTACATACATACCACTTTCACTTCCTAGATGTGAGAAAGTGGAAGACTCTATTTTATCTTATTTTCTATCAAAGATTAACACACATTCTCATCAGAGTCTCTACTGTCCCAAAGTCTCGTCAGTTTTTCTTTCTACTCATTCCAGAAACACATTGTTATTTTGTGCGTAATTCACTAAACAAACTCTTACAGCCGTCATATATGATTGTTAATTGACTTATTATTTTATTTCTAGATTTATCATAAGGCTTTCATGGTCTTATTTTTCCTTTAGTTTTAGAATGCATTAGGGCGCAGTTCCGCTTTTGTAATTTTTGTTTTCTCTGATTTGAATCAGAAGTAGAATTTTTCTGTTCATCAGATTGTAGAAAATGTTGCAAATGTTACGAGGGGCATGGCTACCTACAGTGTTTAGTTAAGAAAGATCTTTTGGGAAGACAATGCACGAAAATGCATCTCATGTACAAAATGATAATGTTTGTTCTATTACCTATCTGGGTTGAGCATGAGGCTATTCTATGCTTATGCTAATAGGAGTTTCATAGACTGGGCAAGCTGAAGGAAATCTGGTTGTGGTCTTGTTAACTTTGTGAAGGACAGTAAATTTCTTCAAGAAAAATGTTTACCTCACACGGGTAGATGTAATGCGGGCTCTATAACTGCTTGTATGAAATGATCCTTGTATCATTTTGATCTAGCAATTTTTAAATTTCTTTATGAAATGGTCCATGAGAAATAATGTACTGCCTATAAAAGCATAGTTCTATATTCTACTAAACTATATCGCTTTTCAGTTTGAAATGAGCCTGAATTTAGAAGTCGAAGATTCCTCAGATATATATGATGGAATGCCCAAGTTTTGCATTCAAAGTACATGTATGGCATGTTCCAAGCTGTTAGGGTTTGGAAGTTGATGATATGCAGTGAACAAGATTAAAAATTAGTAGCTCTAGTTAACCATCAATTTGAAATGTCCTCTTTCCTGAAGAATTAGTTATTTCAGTAAAATTATTGTCTGAAATTTTTCTACCTAACATTTTGAAGATTTGAGGGAATTTTATACAATTATTCTCTTTAGTTATTGGCTCAGCAGTCTCTATGTAGTGGTTTCTAAATATCTAATGATACAAAATACCCAGCATTTATTGTCGCCAGTATCATAGGAAAAAATCCGTTCCGGTGGTATAAACACATCCACATAATCAAAGCTCCAAAAATATTAGTATTTAAAATAATGGAAAAAAAGATCTAAGAATTGTCATCAAGTGTTACAACTGTAACAGATATATCAGATGCTTAAAATATGCTTTGCATCAAATTTGATATGAAACCTGATATAAATAATATTGTCATTATTGTCGTTCATAAAATTATTCTTTGCTGTAGACATAAAAAAATCAATCAAACAAACAAAGATGCCATGCAAAATAGACATGGCATTCATGTTAATAGTTGAAGTAATACCCACCCACCCTGC
>NW_026267268.1:313959-315053 GCF_000697945.3 Frankliniella occidentalis | reverse complement strand
GGGAGGGGGGGGGGGCTCACCATCAGACGAGTAGTTTTAGTAGTTTGTCCCCGCCGTATCGCGTTGCAGCATGCCTGCGAGGGACGGGACACTAAGAGATCCAACACAAGCTCTCGTAGCGCCTGATCGGTAGGCAACACGAGCTCTCGTAGCGCCTGACAGGTACGCAACATAATGCCTTCAATGCATGCCTGTATTGCGGGATGGCCTACATTGAGTCTCGCAGGCGCCGAGCTCCCGTATTTTGCCCTCCCTTGCCCCCATTTTTCTGGTGGGCCACGTGCGCGTTGGCTTACTGCGACTCTAGTTTTGGAGCGGTCTCCCCTCTCCAATGCAGCCCGAGCCAGTCCAGCGGGGGCTCAGCAGAGCCAGAGCTCATCCAGGGGTCCAGGGGCCACGGGCAAGGATACGGCACCGACACGCCCAACCCAACGGCCGCTGTAGTCGGGCGTAACGGGACGGTGGACTCTGGATGGACCCGCGTCCTCCACCGTGCACACGTCCTGCACACGACGGAGGCCTCCAAGGGCGCCTGCACCGAACCCTGGACGGGGCGCACTCCGTGCAGGGCACTGGCTACTGTACCTGGCTGCTGTTGCGCGACTTGTGTCTTCCCCCTCACTGTGGCCGGTTTGGCTGGTTTGGCGGTGCTGTTATAGCTGTTATGCTGGCGGGAACCACCATCTCATTTCCCAATATCTGAATGCTGGCTTCTCTATCTTAAATTGTGAGAGACTGCATGAGTGCGCGCGTGAACTTGTAATTTCCCCTGTGTAACTATAACTAACTGCTTTATTTTCGTTGAAAATTGAGAATCCTTCCTTGTTTTGGGATTGTGACCCTAATTTTTGATTTCCTGATGCACTATTTTCATGCTTTGCATAGCTAATAGGTGTCAGAGATTGATCTTGTGTATGCGATATGGGTTGTGTAGTCACATTTCTGCTTTCATAGAGTTATTTTTTTTTCTACTTTGTAGATTAGCTTAACCATTTGCAGTAGGCCTTTGGGCGACACTGGTAGATTAAATTGTGCACTATGGAAGCAGAAGCACCACAGCTTGATTCATACTCCTTCCCATCAGACTTTCATTT
>NW_026267268.1:295837-301259 GCF_000697945.3 Frankliniella occidentalis | reverse complement strand
TAAATAGAAAAAGATGTAACAGATTGTAATTTGCTATAAAATATACTCTCCTAAACGGGCACCGCAAGTTGATGTAAGTTCATACCAATCAAAAGATGCCTGATATTAGTAAGATATAGCACAGCATTCAAAAGTGAACTGGAAATGTTTCCCATTAGAGAATTAACAATCAAGGAAGGCACAAAGTACAAATGTATTGTCACAAATTTACAAATCAACCCATATCTTACCTCTGCATGTTTTTTGGCTTATGCAGAAAATGTTTCACATTTTGTGCTGTCTTTCTGATTGTTTTGTGCAGAGGATGTACGAGTCATCCCAAGTTAACTTTCTTTGCCATTCCATAACTCAACAGAGATCCAGCTCTGCAAAATTTTCAATAAAAAAACTTTCCAAAGTGAAAAACTAAAAAAAGGGAGTATGAGAATAGAAATGTATAGACATTGGGCATTTCTCCTTTACTTTTCCCACACTTATCAAAATTCTGCCAGAACCTTATGTAACGGGATGGAGAATGCTCCCGGCGGACAGCAAGGACAGATGCGCTCGCATACTTACCACGCCATACTGGCCTCGCTGTTCTGTCCCAGCCGCCCGCCCCAGACTTTGTCCTGTACTGCCCGCTGCTCCTACACCAGCACCTCGCGCGCGCTACCCCGGTGTGCCGAGGTGCCCCTCTGCGCGTGCTGCCACCACGCCAGGCCCGAGTGCCCCAGCGGCATGGCGGGCATGGTGGGCCCCCGTCGGGGCTGGGGCCGGTGGGGGGCCCCGTGCGCGACGGGGGGTGGGAACAGCGGGGCCCCTAGTTACGCCCCTCCGGGCGGCCCCAGCGGCGGCCCCAGCCCCATGTGGTGGTGGTGGCCCGTGGTGTGGCCCATGCCCAGGTGGCCCATGCCCATGTGGCCCAGGTGGCCCCCGTGGTCCACGTTGGGCGCCATGTGCGGCGGTGGCGGCTGCACGCGCACGCCCGCCGCCGCCGTGGCCGTCGGGGCGGAGGCGGCCGTGTTCCAGCGCGGGCTCATCTCGTCCAGGTCGCGGCCCTTGGTCTCGGGCACGCAGCACACGACGAAGCACAGCCCGCACACGGAGATGGCCGCGTACAGCCAGAAGGCGCCGTGCAGGCCCAGCGCCTGCTGAAAGTCCACGAACGTCTTGACGCCCACGAAGGCGCACGCGTAGCTGAAGCTGGTGGCGAGCGAGGAGCCGGCGCCGCGGTACTGCAGCGGGAACAGCTCCGAGATGAGCAGCCACGAGATGGGGCTGATGCCGAGGGAGAAGGCCACGGTGAAGACGAGCACGCACAGCAACGGGATCCAGTCCTGGCTACCGCCCAGCGCCGCGCCCCTGTCGCCCTGCGCGTCCATGTAGTACGCGAACGAGCCGAAGCCGGCCAGGGCCATGGACATGAACACGCTCGAGGCGATGAGCAGCGGCAGCCTGCCCACCGTGTCGATGAGCAGCCCGGAGAGCAGCGAGGCCAGCAGCTGCACGAAGGCCACGGCGATGGCGCCGCCGTGAGGGCTCATGCCGCCGAACGTCTGCCTGAAGATGGGCACGGCGTAGAACTGGAAGGCCTGGGCGCCGGAGAAGCGCTGCGGGCAGAGGAGGCAGAGATCCGTCATAGTGGGAGAGGAAGCCGTCGGAGGGTTCGGTCAAGGAGGAGCACGGTAAAAACGAGGTCTTGTTTTTCGAGGAAAGATTTCGAGCTTCAAGCAAATGCGGTAATTTCTAAGCAGAATGGACGGATGCTATGAGGACGCCTACCTGGAAGAGCATGAGCCCGCAGGTGGTGAGTGCGGGCCGCAGCATGCGGTGACTGTGCGTCATGAAGGAGGCCGGGCTCCTGGGCGGGGTGGAGTCGTCCATGCCCGACGCGCACAGGATGTTGGAGCGGATGACGGCCAGCTCGGGCCCCACGTCCGTGTCGGGGCCGCGCAGCCACTGCAGCGCCCGCGCCGCCTCGTCGTCCTTGCCGGCCAGCACCAGGTAGGACGGCGTCTCGGGGACGTAGAGCACGCTGACGAACAGCATGATGGGGGCGACGGCCACGACAAGCGCCAGCTGGCGCCAGTCGAGGTAGGCGCCTCCCAGGAAGCTCAGCAGCACGCCGACCTGCCCCACCATCTTGAGCACGGCGCTGAGGCAGCCTCGGATGTCCGGGCCGGCGATCTCACTGACGTACACCTGCGTGACGAGCAGTACGATGGAGCAGCAAAAGCCGCCCACAAAGGCGGTGACGAACATCATCTCGACACTGGTGGCGAAGACGGTCACGAGCCAGGACGCGCTGAAGGGGACGGCGGTGACGAGCAGCACCTTGCGCCGGCCGTAGCGCATCGCCATGCCGCCCAGGAGGCCGCCGAACAGCGCACCCAGCAGCGACAGCGACGCCACCCAGCTGGCCTGCTGCGGCGAGACCTGCGGACAGGAGACCAGCTCTTGGATCTGCACTCGTATGAATTAGAGACAGGGAAACAGATTGTTGTTTCAACTTCTATAAACTTTGAAAAACGTCGGTGAACTTGGATGAACTTCGGCCAGTACATCCTTTACCTTCGTTGAGGTTTATGAAAAGCATCAGTGAACTTCAGTATACCACGAAGCTCGATGAACTTTGCGACCATCGAGTTTACACACGTGAACAGTATACTTCCCCTTCCCTTGGTGGCCGAGGAGTGGCTGATGAGTGACTTACGGTGAAGCCCGCGGAGGTGCCGCCGCCGCCCCCCACGGCCCCGGCGGCCCCCCCGGGGTCGAGCGGCACTCGCTGCTGTTCCTGGAGCGAGGCGATGGCGGGCGAGCTGTAGCCCTTTCCCAAGCCGGCGGCAAACGGCCCCAGCGACACGGCCAGCGCTGCGAGCACCTGCGCGGACATGAGAGAAGACACGTTAGGGACCATCCAGGAGGTGCATGTTTAACCGTCATTCGCCGCGAACGAACCAAGGACCCGCGAAACTCAGCTTGTCCGTCCAAGCTCTCGTAGCGCCTGATAGGCAGGCAACATGTTGCCTGTAGCGCATTCGTGCACTGCGGGATAGCCTACCCCGAATTTTGCAGGCGCCTAGCTCCTAACTCTCGTAATGTGCCGAATCACCGTGTGTCGAATGAACTTGCGATACACGCGAGTCGGTTCCAGGAAAGGCAGTGACTCTTTTCGCACCCCTTTTCCATCGCTCCTGGATCCGCCGCTGCTGGCCACGGCGGTCGCGCCAAGGACGAGTGCTCGGGCCAAACCCCTCCCCTCCTCGCTCGACATGAGTGCGAGGCGCGAGCGCGCCAAATTTGAATGGAATTGATTTTTTTCTTTTCCTCCTCGCCTCTCTCGCCCCATCCCCCTCTCCCCTATACGCGGTCTGTCGCCCTATCTCTTTCTCTTCGACGCCTGCCAGCCGCCCTGGCCCCGCCCGATCACAAGGGCACATCGCACCAGCGCCGTCGCGACGTACGGGAGCGTAGGGTCGCTGCCGCCCCGCTGCCGGGGTCGGGGGGGGGGGGGACTCGGCAAGTAGATGCCTCCACCAGCCTCTCTGCCTGCGCCCATCCCCCGCTGCCGTCACAAATGACACCCCTCCACACACTCATGCCCGCCCCACCTCGCCCCACCCCGCCCGCAGTCCCATCTCGCTGGCTGCTCCGCTGCCCTCCCCGGCAATATGATTGAATAGCGTAAAATTCTCCATCTCCCTCGTGGGCTCCGCCCGGCTCCGCCCGGCTCCGCGCATCTGGAGCGCAGCTCTGGAGCCCTCTGCTCGCCCGGAGCGGCCGGAGCTTTCATTCTCCCCGGGCCAATCATTGTATTGACGTTTCCTCAGGGTCACGACGCCCCACTATATCGCAGCAGGCCGTTGGATAGCGTTAATTTCCCATACTGTACTTTATCCTCGCGGACCGAATGCACTGCGCCGCACATGGAGATACATTCTGAAAAGAAAAGGGTTTCTTTCTTTTCGCGCGGCGATGACAATTATTCATGCTCTCTCTCTCTCTCTCTCTTCCCATATCTCCATCTCCCTCCAACGCCCTCTCCTTTCTCCTTTCTTCTTTTTTAATATAAAAAAGAGACAAATTTATTTGGTGGAGTGGGTCGGGCCGCGCCGGAGGATGTGAGGCTCGGTGTGATAAGGCTCGTTGGGGGCGGCGCGGGGTACGGGGAGCGCCAAACGACGTGCCTAGATGCGTCGGGCTGGTCCGTCAGTCTATCATGGCGAGGTGAGCGAGCAAGGGGTGCTCTCTCGCTCACTCAACTTTCTCTCTTTCTCCGTACCGCAATAACCCTTCTCTCCCGCCCTCTCTCTCGCGCGCGCGCTCTCTCTCTCTCCCTCCCGCTCCACGCTATCTCGATGCATAAAACGTAAATTAGTGTACACAAACACGGCTCCGCGAAATTGTTTTCACACACTTTTTTTGGGGGGTTAAATACTGTGTACTTTATTGCATCGTGTAAGCGCGTGCCGTAAATAGGAGTGGCGCGGCGTGGCGTTGCGCCTTGCGTTTTCAAGTTTTGCTGTGGCAAGGCGGGGCGGGGTGGGGCGAGGCGGGGCGGGGAGGGGCTGGGCAAGTTGTAGAAGGCAAGGCAGTAGGGAAAGTGTTAATGGGGCGGGCCAGGGGTGCACGGCGGCGGCCCGGAGGGGGCTGCTGCTGCAATTTGAGGCCCTCTCGGAGGGAGGAGAGGGGTGGTTAGTTATTGGAGGGAAGGGGATCTTTTGTATAAGACTTGTTAACCCCGCGCGCCCCTCGCCCCTCCCCTCCCCCTTTTCTCTCTACGCTCTCCACCCCACTCTCTTTCCTTCTCCTTCCACAGCTGCGCCGGTCGGCACCAATTTTATAACTTGTTTCCGATTCGCTTCGTGTCCCTTCGCTCCCGCCGCCCCGGCCCGCTCCGTTTTGAAAATGGGTCGGGGCGGCAGTATCCCCCAAGTATTCCAAACTCCCTGCTCTGCATCTTTCTACCAACGCCCCCCTCCCCCCCCCCTTTTTTTTTTTTTTCCCCCCCCCCCCCCCCCCCGGGGGGGGGGGGGGGGGGGGGGGGGGGGGGGGGGGCTCTAAAGTAGCGGCACTACGCGAGGAACGCAAGCAAGAAGTGTATGGCAACTCTGCAAGGAGAGTTAGGCCAGGCCGGGCTGGGCAAGGCTGGGCCGGGCTGCACATACTGGGCTGCTGGGGTCGGCTGGGGCCGGCCCAGTGAGAGCGGCTGTAAGCAAGCAGCGCACGCCTGCCTGCCCCCTCACTCCCCTGATGCATGTGTAGGCTTGTTCTCCCGAGGGATAAATAGGAAGGAGTACTTTTGAGCCCGCGCTGTGCTCTCTACACCATCTGCTGCTCGTCCTGTTGGACAATTTCGCTCTGTCTGTCTGTCTGTCTGTCTGTCTGTCTGTCTGTCTGTCTGTCCCTGTCTTCCTCCCCCCCTCTCTTTCCTCTTCCC
>NW_026267268.1:292602-295477 GCF_000697945.3 Frankliniella occidentalis | reverse complement strand
CCCCCCAGCCCGCCGCCGCGGGAGCGCCTCCATATTGTGTTCAATATGCGCATACCAAGACGCGGCGGCGTCGCGCGGCGCACCTACCAGGTGGCTGACTCACGCCGCGCACTTTCGTAGTTATGCTGTAGCGCATGCACGCGTGCGCAGCGGGGATGAGCAAACCGCCCACATCACCGTGCATCGGTACAGTACGAAAGTGCGCCGCGTGAGTCAGCCACCTGGCACTACACCTGTCCCTCTCTGCGCCGCCTGCGAGCCTCTGCTCCGACAACTATGTGCAGCTCAGGTGCAGCGCTTTGCTTTGCAGCAGCACCACGTGGCCGTGGCCTGCTCTGACGTACAGCACCAGCACCGTCCTGCAGACTGCTGGGCCGAGCCGAGCCGAGCCGAGTCGCGCAGGGCTGTAGGGCATTCAGCCCAGCCGGTCCAGCCGGTCTCATCTCCGATAACTCGGCTTGCGAGCCAGCCAGCCCAGCCCGGGCCCGTCTTGCCGAGGGGGGCGGCGGGGCGCCGTGGGGTGGGGGAGGGGGTGGTAATCCGATACTAATCAGCCCTTCTGGGATCCATCTGCGACCCCAGCAAGGGCCAGGCGGGCTCGGCGGGGGGCGCGAGGGGGGCGGGGCGGCGGCCTGTAGTCTGCGGCCGCGCGCGATGCACGATGCACGTGTGCGACAGAGCGGACCGCGACGTCTTTATCTCGGTCATGAAGTGGAAAAAAGGGCAGGACTGGAGTGAAATGCTCTTTTGCTCCACGAGGTGTACAGCTGAGCGACTGTGAGATCCTTGACCTTGACTTGACTAACCGCGAGGCCTCTGTTGGCACAAGGGTCATGATCCGGCCGAAGCCGTTCATATGGTCACACCTTACCGTAGTGTGCTAGTCTGGCCACATTTCGAAGAGCCCCAGCCTGCGCATCTTTCGTTCCGTTCCTCTCCCCGCGTGCCTCGGTGCCTGGCCGGGGGCCGGGGCCGGGCGGCGCAGCGGCGGCAGCGAGGCGGCGAGCGCCTTGCGAATCGAGGGTAGGCTGTCCCGCCCAACACGCCTGCTCGCCGGTTTGCATACCGGCTTGATTCGCCAGGCGCTCTCCGCCTCCGCGCTGCACTGCCTCGCGCAGAGCGAGCGCTGCCCGGTCTATCTGTCCCGTCCCCACCACCCATCTGTTCCTTCCTCTTCCCCTCCCTCTTCCCTTCCCTCCCCCCCTCTCTCTCTCTCTCTCTCTCTCAGCCCCCCCCCTCTCTCTCAGCCCCCCTCTCTCTCGCTCTTTCCCTGCTCGCCTTCTGGTGCACCGCGCACTGCCGCTGCTGCCTGCCTCGCTAACCCGAGAGTCGAAATGCCTGCAAAAACAGCAGCAACAGCGGCAGCGGCAGCAGCGGTTGGGCATTTGGGATGAGGAGGGATGAGCCGCTGGTCCCAGGGCCGGGGCGGGGTGGGGCGGGGCGGGGCAGACTGGAACGCCCGTAAATCTGGGGCAAATCTGACCACCGTATTGCTGCGGCTTGTCGTGGCGCGGCGGGTCTGGGTGGGCGCACCGCACAGCACCGCACCGCCAGCTCCGAGTGCCCCGCCTCCCGCCCCGCCCCAATAAGTGACTCGCACAGTTATCGGCCGTGCCGCCGCCGCCGCGCCGCTGCCGATCCTCAAACAAAACGAAACTTATCGGGAAGTGGAGTTGTAATCTGGGGGAAGGACGGCTCCATCTTGGGGGAGGACCAGCAGAGGACTCCGCAGCGACCCGATACTACTGTCAAGGGCATGGAAAGTGAACCGCTCCAGGGAGGAGGGGCGGGAGGCCAATAAAGACCGACCCCTTTCCCACCCGCCCTACACACCACCATACCGCGATCGCTGGAAAAGAAAGTATGGTCTAGCACTGCGTTCTCAACAAGAGACAAGAAAGAAAGAAAGAAGAAAAGAAAGAAAGAAAGAAAGAAAGAAAGAAAGAAAGAAAGAAAGAAAGAAAGAAAGAAAGAAAGAAAGAAAGAAAGGAAGAAAGAAAGAAAGAAAGAACCTACTTCTTCATTTTCAAAAAGACCGCAAATAAATTTTGCAATGGGAAAAAAATCGAATCTTGGTCGAATAATTCTCATTATATTTGTGTTTTCAGTGTTGTCATGTCGTCGTGGCGTATTCATTTTGCCCCCCTCATCCTCCGCTCTTTCTCCTTTCCTCCTCCCCGCAGGGCGCCGAGGCAGGACTCACGTTATTGTGTTTCTGCGGGACTTTCTTTACTCGATTACTCCCTCGCAAGTTTTGACAGCCGCGCCGCAGCTCGGCCCAGTTAGGAGTGAAATAACTGGGGTGAGAGGGTGTTTGGGTTGGCTTTGTACTGTGCTGCTTCACTTCTTGTTTTTGTATTTTTAGCTGTGTATTGTAGCATTTCATTTTGAACTTGCATGTATATTTTCAGTAGTGAATACGGTTTTCATGAAAATGCAATAATTACAGATTAAAAAAGGCTGGTAATCTATTATTGTAGGATTGTAATTATGGCTACTTACTGAAAAACTGAATCATATATTCATCGCCACAAAATGTGTTGAATGTAGGAAATGTGTGGAAATTCAAAGGCTATGAATTTAAAAGTTCATAGATTTTGGTGGGTATGATTTAGCGCGCTTTGAGTCAGAAAAGTTTATTTCCGTGACCTTGCCTTTCGCGTCGTCGTTTTCCCTCTATCTTCTTTAGACTCTCCAGGGTCATTCTCAAGATGAACGACTATAGCCGATTGAGGCGCGAAATGTTTGCAATTTTTCTCGGGAAAAACTCGCAACCTCGTTTTGCGCGCTGCGCTCGTTTATTTGGCGTCCAACTTTTTACTTTTGGCCGTGCAGCAGCAGCGGTAGTAGTTTACGTTCCCGTCTCTCCCTCCCC
>NW_026267268.1:290620-291987 GCF_000697945.3 Frankliniella occidentalis | reverse complement strand
GGCCTGCCCAGGCCTTGCGATGCGGGGATGCGGGTGGGACTTGGCCAGGCTTGTCCTTCCAGAGGGGTTACCACGGAGGCACCACGGTGGCACCTCCCAGCCGGATGAGCATGGCAGAAAAGATTAAGGTGCGTATTCAGAACTACTATACGAAGAAAAGGAGCATGAACAGGAGCAATAAGGGGAAAAGGAAGCAGGATAGGAGGAAGAAAAACGTCTGCACGGAGAGAAAAGTTCGGGCCGTACACCCAAAAGTTTGGACAAAATTGATAGAAAAGTACTATCCAAACATTTACATGAGTGGTCACCAAAGGTCCTGGTACAGAGTCCAAAGGTTGTGGTGCAGAGTCTAAAGGTTTCGGTGTGACACCGAAACTGATTAGGTGTACTGGTAAAAGGAACAATCCAAACTCAGTTTTGTTGTCTGGCCGGAACTTTTCTCTCCGTCTGGATTTGAGTGACTCACCTGCGAGCAGTGCGTGAACCTCGTCCCGGCGTTGACTCGGACGGTGGAACCCCGCGCGGCCATGGCGGACCCCAGGGCTTGGGCCGTCACCTGGAAGACCGAGAAACGAGGACTCAACAAACCTGAACGACTGAAACGTATCCGACAAATGCCGACAACATATACTGCACCTGCTCGACTTCGATGCAGGTCTGTTTTGTAGACGGTGCGTCTTTCTTTCGAACATGCATCGAAGCCCCTAGCCCTAGCACTGAGCTTTGCTATTATGTTACCTCTCCCCTCTCCCTCCGGTGTGTGTGTGGAGGATGGGGGGGACGCTTACACCCTCCTGGCACCTTGCCCAGCAGCCCACCTCTGCCGTAGGTCAACGCGTCTGCATTCGTGTGACGCTCTGTGGCATTGCAGAAAAGTTGTTACAGAGAGAGAGAGGGGGGGGGGGGTGGCAGGAACGTTACGTGCGTTTCCTTGAGTCTGCGGTGGCCAGGGTGTAGAGCGTCTCGTGCTCTCCGCGGCTCTCCGCCCAGTACACTTAGCTTGTATACTATTTGGCAGCATATCCTGTTGTGGGAGCCGCGGCCGGAGAACCACCGAGCGGTCTGCCCAAAGCGGATCATGCGATCGCACCCGTCCTACGCGCCCCGCCCCGCCACGCTACGCCCCGCTTCTCCCCGCCGCGCCCCGCTACGTCGCGCCACGCCCAGGCGCACTGATCGCTCTTACTTTGTTGCTGTCTCCGACAAGCGGCATCGGGCGACAAGCTCCCCCCTCCCCCTTACCCCCCTTTGCAGCCCACGTGCTATGGGCGACATCGGGGGGCTTTAGTGTCGGAACAGAGCAGACGCTTCCGTCTCCTGCGTCTACCCATCCTCCTCCTCCCCCTCCTCCTCCTCCTCCTCCTCCT
>NW_026267268.1:283041-286514 GCF_000697945.3 Frankliniella occidentalis | reverse complement strand
CACACACATTTTTTTTCCTGCCCACACGTACACATGCATATTTTTTTTTGCACCCTCGTGGATTTTATGTGCGTCCTCGATGGTTGGGAAGTGCAGAGGACTAGAGTTAGACCCCCCGACCCCTTCCGCCCCGTCCCGCCTCCGGGCGTGGAGTAGTCCCGCCCCAGACGGACGGACGGACGTGCGGGTCGGAGCGGCACGTCCAAGAACTAACCGACCACATTCAAAAGGACCCACGTCCCCGAATGTGTGGGAAGCGGGTGGCGGGCCGGGCGGGGGCAGCGGAGGAGGAGAGGGAGGGATGGCTGTGCTGGATTTGGGCCAGCCGCAGCCAAGGTGGGGGCCGGGAGGGGGGAGGTGAAGGTTTTCGGCAGGCAGCGCCCTGGGTCCAGCTCGTCGTGGAGGGCCGGCTGCACTGCAACCCCCTTGTGGCTGTGGTGTGTGGGGGTATGGGGGCTCAACGGGGGGCTGCTGCTGCACACTCGTGGCTGCGCGGTGGGCGGGTGCAGCTTGGGAGGGGACTGGAGGGGATAGGGGGTGCTGCGGCTGATTAATGGTGAGCATGACGCTGACAGGATGGATCCATTATGTTGTAGCATCGCGCACAAAGCCTGATGAAGTGTGTCGGGGCCGCTGCAGCTTGCACCCCGACCTCGACACGCCCCTGCCGCGCCCCGCCCTGCCCGCCACGCCGCGGCTGCTGACGTGCACCCCGGCCCCAACCCGCCTCGGGCAGCAAAGACCTCCTATTCGTCTGATGAAGATTTACATTTTGCTACACCCAATTGTCTTGCAAATACCTGGGAAGTCTTGACTCTGTTGTGCACCGAAGTACTAGAGTACCCTGGTGCCATAGTACCAGGGGTGGCGTTCTCTAAGAGGCAATGTGACCATAATGTGCCCACTTAGGACTTAGGAAGGTGTTTCTAAAGTTAAACAAATTAAATAAATGAAAGTTTGTATATACTAAACGGTAAGTGGAAGTTGGAAGTAGCTAAAAAGTAATTAGACATTTATTAAAATGTTTTCGAAGACTATAGGAAACATATTAAATGTCATTTTGCCCGACGGCCCCAACACTTGGAGAGAAATAAAGATATAAATCAGGGGAATTGTTGTGGGCGATGCTGAGAGATCTGGTCTAGATACGCGCTGCAGTCGAAGAATGATGCTGCCCTGATGGAGTCGCCTGCTGTCCCTGCCCGCTGTTGAGTCCAGCACAACTGGTCTCGCATGGGGGTGGCAGAGGGAGAGAGAGAGAGAGAGAGAGAGAGAGAGAGAGAGAGAGAGGGCGGCAACTTGCCGGGCTGGCCACGCCCCGCACATGTGTCACGCCCGGCGCGGCCCGCCCGGCCCCCGGCGCGCGAGCCCCCGCCTCCCCCGCCTAGTAAGTTATGATTGTGTGCGACGGTCTATTTGGGTCGGGAGACTGATGGCCGCGTGGCCCGTGGCGGGGCGTGGCGGGGTTACAGGCGGGATTACGGGCCACGCTGTATCATTCCGCTGACCCGCCCCACCCCGCTTTCCCTCTTCGCCACACTGCGTCCTTCCCCCCCGAACACCGGCCCAGCCTGGGTGCTCTTTGCCAGTGAAGCCCTAAAGACTTGCTGCCAGCATGGTCTGGCCGGCCTGGCCGCCCCGCCCCGCCCCGCCAAGCCCCCGCCAAGCCCCGCCTTGCCCGGAGGCCTGAGACCCGGGTGTCCCTGTTCTTCGTCGTCCCTCGAGTCCACTCACAGCAGACGACCTGCTCACAGATAGTAAAGATACGCCAAAACCCAAAACGAGGTGGACGTCGAGGTAGACCTCTGCTATGCCGGGGTGAAACCACTAAAATATTACCGGAAATAGTTCTTTGGCTGGGTTTGACCTTTCTTTTAACGAAGCGATGAATGTTTCCTTTTCTCCTCTCATCCGTAACACGCTTGATTTCACGAAGAATTAGTCCTAATTAAATATTATATTTAAACAATCATACACTGTTAACTTTCAAATTTGCAAGTTTTCGCCATTGTAGCCGAACACTTGTAAGTGTGCAACTGTTCAACTCTTTTGTAGCACCTTTCCTGAGATGAAACGCTCACTGAGTTGCGGAAATGTTCAACTTGCTTTTGCACAATTCTGTAAAGTATTTGCACACTTGCTCCATCAGTTTACACCTTCCTCCGTGATTCGCCGTGAGTGCAAAATGAAAATTCTTCGCGTTAGAGCACAAAATCAAGCCTGCGAGAAGCTCTGGGAATCCCCAAAAGTGGTTGAGAGTATAATCTTTGTGAAATCTCATCAAATGTTAACAGTGTTAGCAAGTTTCACGTCTGTAATTACCCCTGCCGCCACTCCGCGGCAAGGCACGCCACACTTCGCCACGCCCCGGCCCACCCCAGCCCACCTCACCCCACCCCGGCGAAGCGCGTGCCGACGGCAGGTTAAAATAAAAGACGCATCCGCTCCTCGCTTCTCTCCCTTGTCGTCGTTTAAGGACCGGAAGGACACGGCACTTTTGTCGTAAGCGGCAGCGGCAGGAGCGACGTCGTTCACTACGCCAGCGTCATTGAAACGCAACACAGCAGCACTTGAAAATCTAGAAACGACGCATATAATTTGTTCCCTTATTCAGATGGATAATCACAGGCAGTTCCATAAGTCGTTCTAATAACCGACGTCTTTGATTTTTTAATTGTTCATTTTTGTTCTTTAATATGGGCAAAGTTTGTTGACTTGACTAACAGTGACCTCTCAGCCTTAAAGACTTACGCGCTTTTATGGGAATAATAATTGTACTTTGGAACAAGAGAATGTGCGAATTCTGTATCACAAAAAAGGTTCAAATTATACTCACTGTGTAGAAACTTCTCGGGATTTAAGAAAGATTCACTTACAACCATCTTTCGGGATTTGAACTGGTTTTAGGTTGCAAATGGTTAAAAATAAGACATATTTAGACACCACCATGTCTACAGCATAATACGACTGTTAAAATTTATTAAGCACTTGTTGACGACTAAATTCTTTGTGAATTCCCAGAGAATAGTGGGCTACTATAGTACCCACAGGTGTATTGGAAAATTCCTATACTTGCATGGTAAGAATACTAACGCATATGGTAGAATTACCATACGCCTGTATGGGAAAATTCCTATACATGTAAATGTGAATTGCTGCAGATACATTTATAGGAAATCTACCATAGAAATGTTTTACAGTATACTCCTACTTGTACTGTGCTATTGTGCTTGATATATGCTAGTACAGCTCAATTTCCTATTAGTTTCGAAACTTCGCAGGGCTACCTTTCGTATCAGTCACGTCTTCTTCTTCTTCTTCTTCTTCTTCTTCTTCTTCTTCTTCTTCTTCTTCTTCTTCTTCTTCTCCTTCTTTCTCCTCTATAACAGCCTGCGACGCGACTCTTTTGAACCCGCCATAAATTTGTGCGTACGGCGCCAGGTTCTTTTCACCCTCCTCTCCTGTTCCCTTCC
>NW_026267268.1:281968-282611 GCF_000697945.3 Frankliniella occidentalis | reverse complement strand
CCCTCCCAACATTCCATTTCATATCCCATAGGCTGCTGCTCCCCGGGGCCCAGCGGCGTTGCTACAGCAGCGGCATTAGCCCCCTTTGCCCCCCGCCCCCTTCTCGCGCCTTTCCGAGCGCTGTTGGGGGTCGTTCAAACCACGTGACTTTCGGCCGCTCGCCCTCATTCATCGAAGCAGGCTCCCTCTTCTCTTAGCGGTTGCCCTCTGCCCCTTTAGCTTTCCTTAGGCTGGTTTATTAGACGGGGTGCTCCGAAGGCCTTTATGGGAAAAGTTGCCCTAAAGGTTCATGGCATTTTCTTATGGTGGTATGTGGCTGGCTTTTTATTTTTTTGATGAAGGGGGCATGTATGATTTTTTCCTTTTCCCCCTGGAGTTCCCTCTTTGCACTGGCCTCTCCCCTCTGCCCGCTCAACGCACGACCCCCCTTACATTTGCCGGTCGCGGAGGTCCGCGTCCAACGAATATCGAATACCATTTCGATTTCATCCGCGACAAACGACGGGCAGTAGCAGCAGCAGCAGGGCCTCCATGTCGCCGGGCTCGGTCCTCCCTGCTGCGATGTGATGACGGCGTCCCCTCTGGATTCAAGGGTCGTCCCTCCATTTGGGGCGTGGCGAGGCGTGGCTTAGGGGCATTGGGC
>NW_026267268.1:279950-281561 GCF_000697945.3 Frankliniella occidentalis | reverse complement strand
CCCCTACCCCCTCTCTCTTGCTCTCCTTTGCTCCGCCGTCGCTCCCTTCGTCGCCGCCGGCCGGAAGTCCATGCGGCCCCTCGCCTCTCTCGCTTCCGCTTCCGGGCGGCAGCAGCGGCCGCGGGGAGTTTTGCGTTTAGCGGTTGGCATTACGGCCTTATCGCGGCCGGGCCCCGCCAGCAGGGCTGCCAACCCAAATGTGTTTCTCTCTATTTGTTCTCGTCCGGCTTACCAAACTCCTCGCGCGCCGCCGACGCGCCGGGCCGGGCTGGGCCCAAACTACTTGCGAATACTCACGACCACGCGGCCAACGCGCTGCTGCTGTCACTTTCGGGCCGAGCTTTTGGCGCAAACGGTCGGCACCGCCGGGACTGTTCTCACCTGCTGCAACAGAAGAAAGAGGGGAGGAATGTCGTTAGTCGAGTTTTGTGGTCACAACCCTAGACGGAGTTTCGTTGCTGGTAGGCTTATTCTATTCTTTTGCTGTGGCTGACTGACCTACTACATTACAGTAGGTTTGCAGCGCACGTCCGGGATCGCACACTTGACTTTATTATGATGGGGGGAGGAGGAGCAGGAGGATGGGAGGGATCTGTCCAGAGGATCCCCCTCCCCATCTCTCTTCCTTCCGCTCCCCTTGCAGCTCGACAAGACATGCGGCAGAAGTGGAGTGGACCTTGGGGGACCGCCTGAAAGCCGCTCTGGCGTGGCAAAACAAAATAGTGTATATATACGCTTGGACCAGCTGCGTCATTCCTAGAATGCGTACATGGCGGGTCGTTCGGAGTTTTTTTAGCAGATGATACCTTAAAAACCTTTTGACTAAACATAAAGAATATATAAGTAACTTTAAGGTGTCAGCTAGCTTTTACTCTCGATGAGTTCAGAGAACTTAGTGCAGACCAGAAAACAATTTCTTTGGCGCTGGGGGAACCGTGTCCGAGTGAGTGAGAGGTTCGCGCCAGTCCCCTACCCTCACCCTGCCTAACAATACTCCAGGCTCCCCGTCCTCCCGTCCCTGCACAACAATACTAGCCCACTGATGCTCGCGCTTTCGCCGAATTACAAAATCGCAAGTAACAAGAAACCATAAACAAATAGCTAAATATGAGAGAAAACTGGAAACAGACCTATTCTTAAACTCGTATCATCTGATTTCAAGATAGATTCTTGATTTAGATTTTTTTTTTTTTGGACGAAAGCGAACTTGAAGAATTATTCAGCGTTTTATCTGAGTTACTGTCTCTATCCATTGTATCTAGAACCTCCAGTTACTAGAGGGTATACAAGCAGTAAACTAGCCCCATGAAAACTAAGAAAAAGAATAATAGATAACCAGTACGCCTTTTGAGAAAGTAAGTAAAGGAAATAAGCCCTTCATTTGCGTTGTATATAGGCTTCTCGCAGTAAGTCCGCGCCCTCCGCCGCCACTCGCCGCTCGCTCGCTCGGCAGAGACAAATGCGGTGGCCTTCTGTTCCGAACGGCGGCGGGCGTTCGAACCGTTCAAAGCGTCGTGCGGCGCGCTGTGTGTCCGCCCTCTCTGCAGCAGTGGGCCGGGTCCGCGCGGGGCCCTCTGCAGAGCCAGCCCCCCTCCCTTCCCCCCCTGCGCC
>NW_026267268.1:274790-275179 GCF_000697945.3 Frankliniella occidentalis | reverse complement strand
CCCCCCCCCCCTCTGGGGCTGCATACACAGGGGGTGTGATATACAGTGCCGGGCCCATTAATCTCTGGTGGGGCCATAATTTTATCGGCAGCGCTCCGATGTGGCGGCGGCGGCGCCCCCGCAACCCCACCGTGTGCAGGCTGCGATGGCTCCCTCCTGGAGGTGGAGGAGAAGCCCTCCCCCTCTCTCTCTCTCTCTCTCTCACACACACACACACACACACACACACACAGAGCCTGAGCGCGCCATCTTGTTGCGCTCGCCCTTCTTACGCGCTGCGCATCCGTCCCATTCTCATTCCTGTGCGTCGTCGCCGCCGCCGCCGTCGTTCTCCTTCCTTGCTCCCTTGTGACTCTCACGTTCTCACCCCCATCTCCCCTCGCCCCCCC
>NW_026267268.1:274318-274740 GCF_000697945.3 Frankliniella occidentalis | reverse complement strand
GGGGGGTGAAGGGTTGGGTGCGGCCGTGGTGGGTGCGTGTAATCAGTTTGAAATCTACCGTTCATCGGGGAATTAGGAGATTAGCGGCGCGAACTCGAAACTCCACTGTGAACAATAAAGGTGTAGCCCGGCTTTCGCGATGGTGGACATTGGACAATGATCTTCTACCTATACTTTTATTGGCGTTCAGTTTGCGAAAAGATGTCATTATGCCGTGTTTAGCATTCGAATCGCAAAAACATGGTCATCTCAAATTTTTGATTGAAAGTATCGCAAAACCAGGTTCAGTGTTTCAGTTCAGTAGCAAGGGAAAAAAAGATGGGACCGAGGCAATCCGGTTGGGAAGAAAAAGAAGCGCGATGTTGCATGCGGGTGCTCCGGTGCTCGACATGGTGTCTGCGTCACGGTTCTACGTGAGCTAC
>NW_026267268.1:268389-269193 GCF_000697945.3 Frankliniella occidentalis | reverse complement strand
TGTTCTCTTGTCTGGATGATGATGGGAGGCAGAGTCCCGGATTGGTCTGACATGGCTCGGCTATTTGCGCCACACCTAAACGCATTACAGTGTCACTGTTGTGATTCCAGATGAACAGAGGCACTCAGCTAGTGTGAGTGTGTGAGGGGTGTGAGAGAGGGGCTCGTGGCTGCGGGGAGGGAGGGATGGTATGTTTTTGACTGCGACTGTTTCAGAGTAACTGATGTTTGCTCTAACACCTCACATGTTTCCGGAACACACTCACTACACAATATTTTTCGGGGAGTAACAACCCCTTCCTTCCCCCGTAAGAAACCACCTTTTTCCCAGTAAACCAGAGCACACGAGAAGTGAATGACACCACTCTCTTTTCCCCCCCTTCCACAGCTCTACAATTAAAGCATTTCAATAAGACGAGACCGCGCGGGAGTTTTCAAACGCTCGATGGCGCCTGGCCAATTGTGCGAACAATCTGCCGTCTCGACGGGTCGAAGGGGCACGGAGGGGGAGGAGTGGAGTTGCTGGAATCGGCAGCAGCGGCAGCAGAAGCAGCGGGGGACGTGCATGTTTATTCTCTGGAGAGGGGGAGAGGCAGAGGGAGATGGTGAGAGAGAGGAAGAGAAGACGGATGACCTGGTGCAGTGTCGCACGTGGATGGAGGGGGATGGGGGAAGGCCAGAGAAGCCAAGGTGAGCGAACAAGTTGGGGTGTAATGTCTCCCGCTGAGAGGGGGGCAGGAGGCACATAACCGTTATTCTTACTCCGTAAACGTGACGCGCGTGACGACACCTGTACCCTCCCCCC
>NW_026267268.1:262731-263496 GCF_000697945.3 Frankliniella occidentalis | reverse complement strand
GGATGGGGGAAGGGGTAATGGTGCAAGAGAGGAGGGGGCGGCAGGGAAGTGCGGAGTTCCAGCACCATTAGCACAGGCGTGCCGCAGCGCGACAAAGAAGGCGTCCATAACATTTTTGCTTTTTGTTTCTTTAAATGGGGAGTGAGTTAAAAAAAGCCTGTTTCCCGTCTAGATACCGCGCGGCCGAATTTTGCCCCATTTTTTTATTCCCATTTTTTGCGCGGCCAATCGCTGCGTTTGCAGTCCTCTTTGCTTCACCATATACGGACAAATCTACGACGACCCCCTCCACTCCCCCTCCGTACCTCTCTCCCCCTCATATCCTTTTTGATGACGTTTTCATTTCCTTTCCGCAGGCTACATCTCTACCCGCTGCAAAAAAAGAGGGGGGGGGGATCGATTTACGACGGTCAACCGAACAAAATTGGCGGCCCAAGCTGGCTTTTAAAAATAAATGAGTTACTGCATCCAAATTTCTATGTGAACTCACGGGAAGAGGCGGCACGATAAGAGAGAACGAAATCGAATATATCAGGGGCGAGAAAGAGTTGCCCTCTTTTTATTGATTAACGCGTGGATCGTAGATCAAAAGCCCCCTCCGGTTACATTCGGTGCGTTAGTAAAACTCTCTGTCTTTCTACTGAATTCAATCAATTTATTTTTTTAAGTGGATAGGAAAGGGTGTTGGCGGTGTGCCTCGTTATCGCCATCCATAGCAAAGGCCTTTCAGTGTAAAGGATTTCCCATCAGATCAAGGGCATTGAT
>NW_026267268.1:252914-255695 GCF_000697945.3 Frankliniella occidentalis | reverse complement strand
TCTTCTTCCCCATCTCGCCTCATTTCCCCCAGAACAGTTCCGAGCCCGCTCACCTGAAGGGGAGATGGTTAGACCGGGAGGGGCTGCTCTGGTTGATTACCGGCAATCCCCACCGCGCGTGGTTACACGCAGGCATACGGGGGAAAAAGGAGATGAAGTGAGAGAGAGAAGAGGGGGGGGGGGGGCTGGCCGCGCGAAGCGCTTCCCTTTAGTCCCATTACTCTCTAAACTTTATGCCAGAAAATTTGCCGATTAACTACTAAAGTTTTGTGCTGTTGTGTATTATCAAGAAATTCTTGCGTAATTCCAGTTTAGCAGTATAAATCGCGTAGTCGGGACAATAAGGCGACACCGTGCTTAATTTTTGCTACGCGCACCCCACACGACAGGCGCAGGCAGGCATATGGCATCGTCAAGCTACGGTTTTGGAGAGAGAGGGAGAGAGGGAGGGAGAGAGAGAGAGAGAGAGAGAGAGAGAGAGAGAGATGGGGCGTATTGCAGCTGACAAGCCTGCGCGTGTATCTCAATCAGGTCGCTCACTTTATCTCACTCCCCCCCCCCTTCCCCACTCTTTCGCCTCACTCACCGGACCCGCTGGAATTCCCCGGCGTCCCGATAAGTAATTGGCAAGGTAATTGGCGGGGAGGGCCACGTGATACCTGGGCGGGGAGTGGGCCCGGCTCACGGCGGAGCGGCCGGGAGGCGGCGGCGGGGTGTAGGGTTGCTCATGCCGCTGCTGCCAGACACCCGATAGTCACCGCTCCTCCCTGTCAGGCTCATCCCCTACTTGCCTTTCACCCCCCCCCCCCCCCCTCCCTCTTAGTGGTACTCGCTCTACATAACGATTCAACCATTATCCACGATTTTGTTTATGCCGCCGCGCTAACTGGATTTGTATATATCTTTTATTTGTACGAAAGTTAAGGAATCAAATTTTGTGCGCACAGTTTCGCGTTGATTTGATCACAGTTGTGCATCCATTTAAAAAAATTGTATCTTTTTTTATGCGCGAATCTGTCATAAACGAAACGTAGGTTTAACTCATCCCGAAAGTTTGCAAAAAAATGCAAGAAAAGTGTACGTGCCCTGACGTGCGAATGGAGAACACTACTGATTGTGGCTAGCTTTCTTTCTTTTGGAAGGAAAATAGATACAAATAAAGGAGAACAAATGGCATATAGCCGACAAAGACGAGAAAGAAACACAGAAAACCATAAAGACGAGGTTGAGTTTCGGAGAGAGTTGAGGGCACATCTGTCCAGTTTAGCACGTCTCTGTATTGGCGCAGAGCTCGGGAGAGACAGACAATCAATGCTAACAATATTTGCCCAGACATAGCAATAAGTAGACGACCACTCTGCGCGTTCTCCGAAAGAAAGCGGCTGGCTGAGCTGAGCAGAAGAGCGGGGTTGGTGGGACGGGGAGATTTGTGAGCGCCTTTGTGGATTCGGAGAAACCGCGCGACGACCTGTACGACGAAACGGCAGCACTTTTCACTTCTAATCGTGCAGCTGCCTGTCAAAACTTTCGCAAGTTTGAAAATAGATAGATAGTTGCGTTATTCTAAGTTAAATGTGACTTCCTTCTGTTTGGCGCACACTCTATGTGAGCAGTTTTGCAGCCGGCAAAAACGTTTAGGGTTTTTGCTCGTGTTTTTGGCTCACAAGCTCATCAGCCATGATGACCCCCTGCCCAGATTACGAGATTGTCTGTAGCGGGGGGCCGGGAGGGTAGGGAGAGGAGGGGGGGGGTGCTTCTGCCATGTTTCGCCGCACTGTAATTATGGCGCGAAAACGTAAAACACGCTCTCCCATGCTCCCTGTTTCCCTCTCTCTGCTACTTTTCCCAAGGAAGACAGCGCGGCGGGGTGGACGACAGTGTGGACCGAGCGCAATGCGCGCCAGAGAATCCCGCGGGAATTCTGAAACATTCCAAAACTTTTGAGATTCCTTTAATCCGCCTGCTCGTGCATTAAGTTATCGCGAGACACTCCGGACCAGAACTCCGCCCGTCTCACCCCGCGCCGCCCCGCCCCGCAGTACGACTCTTGGAGTCCTACTGTCCCACCTGCGCCGCGCTCCCCGTTTCGCGTAGCTACAGAGACGGATACTGTAGGACGAGCTGTAGAACATTTTCCATCGCATCATCGCTGGGAAAGTGTGTTTTCTTTTGTTAGCATAGGGTCTAGTTTCTTTTAGTTTAAAAGTGATATACTAGAAAATGTCTAAACTTTAATCCACGAAGCAGTTACTTACACATTATAGTTACGCACACATAGAGGTGTTATGGTATATATTTTGTTCAGTTTACGTTGTATTTTCGCAGTTACACTGTACCATACAGCCACACAGGCCAAACAGCCCAATGCTTACTGGTTTTGTCTGTTGTCTCTGAATAACAGTTCTTCTAATGGCTCCAAATAAGTAGTCGCCCGCCCCTGCGTGTGAAGGAGGTAACAAAACAGAATGGAAGGTAAAATGGGTTTTCTAGCAATCTTTTAGTATTCTTTTCGGAAATAGATTCCCCACACTTTATGTCTCGTAAACGGTAACGATCCCTTTCGCAAACGCTCGCCCAACCTCTGCCACCACGTCACAAGAGGCCGCACTCGATGTTGTTTCATCTTCATAAAGCAGGCAAAGGATGGGACGGGGAAGGGGAGGGGTGTTTCGGAGGAGAGGGGACGGAGCGAGCTGGGCCCTCAGACCGGGGCACGGGCGGCACCGCAAGGGCCAAACCTCGACTCGGTCGGAGAGTGAGAGAGAGAGAGAGAGAGGGGGG
>NW_026267268.1:250713-252409 GCF_000697945.3 Frankliniella occidentalis | reverse complement strand
CTCTCTCTCTCTCTCTCTCTCTCTCTCTCTCTCTCTTCTCTCTCACACACACACTCCCTCTCATGCTCTCCACCTCTTCCCCTCTATCTGTCTCGCCGCCTCTCTTTTACTTCCGGTTTTGCCTTCCCACCCCGGAAATGGGAAGAAAACAAGGGAGGAGGTGGATGAGGAGTGGGGGCTGGAGGGAGAATAAATCTGGTGGGTGCAGAGATGGTCCCATCGCCACTCCACTACGGCTGGTCTAGTGTGGTCGGGGGGGCCGAGGGGGCCGGGCCCGGGGCCCCGCTGGCGGAGCTCGGGGCTCCTCGCGCTCACAGCTGTGACTCGAAATGTTGCATCGATCCTCCCTCGCGCGCGCTCCGTCGCCCCCCGCCCCGCCCCGCCGGGAGCCCTGAGGGAGGGAGGGGGTCTCCCTGCAGGGGCGGGGCGAGCAGGATTCACTTTCAATCTACTACATACTGCCCCCCACACAACCAACCCCGTCTCCCATCCCGCGCCGACGGGGACGCCACCTTTTCCACGCGGTCCACAGAATGACCGTGGGATGATGAGAGCGAACGAGGATCCTCTGGCACCCTGGTCTGGTCTGGTACCATTATTTCTTCGGATACGGAAGCAATTCTTTGTAATTAAAAATGCGAATGCTTTGCAATTGTCCAAAACAATTTTGCTTTGTAGGTTACAAAGCATCTTCTTGGCACCTATCAAAGCAGCAGTAAACCAGAAAAAAGACTGCTTTATGAACGTAGATTTTCGCAAATTTTGTTATCACTCTCGAGCACTCTACCTGTTTTTGTGCCATGTACTGTTTGGTTGAAGTCTTCTATTGCTACCTATTGTTTTACTTTTCAAATTTTAGTTTTCTTTAAAATGTACCCCACTTTCTCGTATAGAGGGCGGGTTCTGGTTACCCACAAGTGCTCTGCTGTTGTGCTTCGGGTCAGGTTCGTGGCCACTTGCGCCGCTCCTTTTCTCCTCCACAAGCGTATATTCCGATTTATAGACCACTTTGCTCCTCCCCTTTTTTTCTGCCTCCTCCTTTGCTTTGCGCCAGCACGGGCTAGCCTGGCTGTAAACTGCATGGCACAACCTGGACCGAGCTCTGCCTGCACGCCAGCCTTCCCCCTCATGCCAGCGTTGAGCGCTCGTAACGCCCGGACACGAGGCCTCGCAACATACTCTATATTTTTAATGGGACGAATATTGGCGTGACACCAAGCTCTGTGGCCCCTTTTGCTTTCCAAAATTTTGAATCTCCTTTTAGAAATTTTGCGTTCCATCTAAGAATGAAATTTTCGGTGTGCGGCCTTGAAAAGGAAACGTAAAAGTATTGGGATTCAAAACGACCTAATAGTTTTTTTAGGGTATACCGCATACCCTCGGAAAACGGTCATATATTGAGAACTATAATTTCAGCGAATGCGGGGCCCAAGTTTGCAAACGTTATGTCTGCCAGACATCCTTGTACTTCCCCACGGCGACGCTGGGCCGCGCCCATGCCGGCGCGCTCCGCCCGTGCTCCGCCCTTAATGGGCGCCGGGCCGAGCTGGTCCAGGCCGCTGGGGGTGGGCGCCAGCCAGCCGGATGCTGTGTCGCTTGGGTCAACCGTAAACTTGTCGCGGTCTCTCCTCTGTGCTCTCTCTCCTCCTCCTCAACCCTCCTCCCCTCTCTCTTCCTACCTTCCTTTCTCCCCCCC
>NW_026267268.1:242316-250503 GCF_000697945.3 Frankliniella occidentalis | reverse complement strand
CCCCCCCCTCTCTCTCTTTTGTTTGCTTTCTTTCTCACTCTATCTCTCTGTGCGGCCCTCTTACCCATCTGGCATAAACCCCGTCCTCCCCTCTCATCCCCTTCCACGGGACGGAGATTTACCAATTTATTATCGACATAATGTAGGCTGAGCGGCTAAAACGGTGATTCGGTAAGTTTTTCGGTGCGGCCGCCTGTTTCAGATTAACGGGGAAAAGGGGGAGGGGCAGGGGAGGGGGAAGGGGTTTGTGCAAGTTCGTCAGGAGATTTAAAATCGGCTTTGCTGGCTGGGGCGTAAAGCTATTTAGAGAGAGAGAAAGAGACAGATAGAGAGACAGACGGACAAAAAGAGAGACAGAGAGAGAGACAGACGAATGAGAATGGTTAAAATTTGCAGTGCACCCCTTATGCTCTTTCTGCCGCCGTGTGTCTATCTCCCTTGATCCCCCTCCCACCCCCACCTCCGCCCCCTTCTCTCTCTATCTCTGTGTGTATTTTGTTGTTTTATTCGGTTTCCAAATGGTGGGCAGCCAACCGGACACACGGTACTTTGAGCCGCTGTGCCTCATGCGCACGGTGCGTGTAAACACGGCTGCTGCACCCCTCCTTCCCCTTCCCTCTGTGATCCCTCACTCCCCATCCCTCTTCCTTCATATCCATCCCTGCCCATCCCTCTCCATCCCTCCACCTCCCTCCCCACCCCTCTACCTCCCTCCCCACCCCTCTCCCTCTACCTCCCTCCCCATCCCTCCACCTCCATCTCCATCCCTCCCCATCGCTCTACCTCCATCCCAATCCCTCGCCATCCCCGCCTCCCTGATCCCCGCGCGCGCGGTTGGGGCTCAGCAGCGCAGCCTTTGCTCTATCAATTCATATTCATTTTAGCGCCATCCCCGCTGTGGCGCCGCGCCGCCCCTATTGCGTACGTGCAGCCCCTCGGCCCACATCCCTGCAGCTCTCCCCCCCCCCCCCACCACCCCTTTCCATCTCTCGCCTCTTGTCGCCCTTCTCTCTCTTACTTGTCTCATCGCGTTGCTCTCTCCCTCTTCGACTCCCAGCCCCTCTCTTACTTTTCTTCCTCTCTCTATGCCACCTTCCCCCTCTCATCACTGTTAAAAACATTCGTTAGTTTTGTTCGGGCAAATTTTCCAAAAAGGAATAACCTTGCTAAAAGGTTGCGATTTGAAATTGTACAATTTTAACACTGTTGTGACACTGTACGGATACTTTGATATTATTCGATGGCCGATGGCCAATCTTTTAAATCAAAAGTTAATCTTTTTGTCTCACTCTGTCTCTCCCTTCCTTTCCCTTCCTCTTTCTGTCTCTCTGTCTGCCTCTCTTGCTCTATCTGTCTGTCTGTCTGTCTGCCTCTCTTCCTCTTTCCACTTGACTGTTTTGCCCTGCCTGCACGCGCCACAGCAGCGCGCCTGTGAGGTAGGCTATTGCTGGAGCTGTCGTTCACGGCCGCTGTGCGGAGATGCCTATGCGTCGGGCGCTCACTCAGCGCGCAGCGAGACCGCTACCCGACGGAAAACGTTTTGGACTCTGGAGTAGAGTGATAGGCTTCGCTATTGCTCATCCAATTTTGCATGTTACTGGTGAACACAAATTTTAGCAACAATAATCTAATACAAACTTGAGTGCTAATGAAAAGTAGGTCTGCTCAAAAATTCAGACGCCGTTTTCCCCGTGGACTTTCGGACAACGAAACATTTCTCTCAGTGTTATTTCCAGTGAGCTGGCCGGTGGAGGTGGTGTGCATCTGCCCGCGTGCTGGGCCGGGCGGTGGCAGCAGTGCCAGAGGCCCAGCTCAGCCCATCCCCCGCCCAGCCGTGTTCTGTTTTCGTCGGCCGTATGATTTGTATGCCGTTGCCTGACCGGCTGTATGGCGTATGGGGGCGGGGCGGGCGGAGCGGGGACTGACTCGATGCATCGGATTCAGGTACGATGGCCTGCAGCTGATGGGGCGACCGATGCTGCCGCTTTGTTTTCGGTTCCAGTCAGAGCCCCCACCACCCTATCCAGCCACCCGTATAGCCTCTTCGTACACCGACAAAAACTGTTCTTCTTTTTAAATTTATACCTATCTCTGACACTGTGGGAAAAAATATGTTCGTTCATGTACATGAGAAATATGCTGTATTTTACCATTTACAAAATATGTCGGACATGTACAATCCCTCACTCCCAAGCTCCTTACTATTGGTCTTCATTCGATTCCAAGTCCATACCGAGTGCTTGCACTGTTTACCAATCTTGAATTTTAATTGTACAACTTATTCCATGGAAAAAGCTCACAACTATTTTTAAAAAGTAGGTTTTATTGTGCGGTGCGGACGACATTCCACTGCAGCCATCTTCCCACTGGTACAACAAGTGTGCACAATTTGCACACCAACGTGTGCAAGTTATGATTTTAAACATTACATGGTGTTTAACTCAAGTTGCACACTTACGTGGTGTGCACGTTTTAATCGTTTTGTAAACGTTTAAATTCTGCAGACTTTGACAGACACATATCTAGGAACCATGTGGTGTGCAGCTGCTCTTTTCGGAAGTAGACATCGCAATGTGTCGAGCAAATGCACGCCAATTGACGTGCAAAATGAAAACACTTGTTTTATTTTAACAGTGCCACGTTAGAAAATCGGTTGTCAAAATGTCGTGCTTCGGTCGTGGCGTGCTTGGCAGTCTGTGTGTGTGTGTGCGCGCGCGCGCCCGTGTGTGTGCGTGCGTGTCCTCTCCGTATGATTGCCTTCTTGTTTACCCTGTGCGATCGGCTGCCTGCCTGGGCGACCAATCGGGTCTCGTGTTGACACTCACGGTACACCTCGGGCCGTCCTCGCTGGTCCCCGCGGGTAGAGGCGGGCGGGCGGGGTGGGACGTGTCCCGTCGTATCAAAAGGAATCCGCCCCGAAAACTCACCTGCAAACAGTAGAATGGGAGTCGTTATAGTCCTTGCGCTAACGGCGTGCCACACCTCCCTCTCCCAGCCCACCTCCCCCTCTCTTTCGCGCACACTGTTGCCATTTTCCCTTTTTTTCGGCCCCTTTTGCCCTTTCTTTTCATTTGCCGACACTTCCTCACCGTCCCTCTCACCTCCATGGACGGCCCCTGCTTTAGCCTCTGAGCTGGGCCGAGCTATGGGCCCCGTGCCCTGCTCCCCTCCTCCCGAGCACTTCCTTTCAATCTGCCTAATACTTGTTCGCTCCCCGCCCCCTCCCCCTTCCCCTTTCTTTAGAGGGCACTGCTGCCTTTACCCTCCTTCCTCTGGTTCTCCTCGTCCTCCTCCTCGTCCTCCTCCCCTTCTCGTGCGTGCCAGCTTGGCGTTATAATCCCCATTTGCATGCTTTTGTCCTGACTGTTGTCTCACCCCTCCTCCTCTTTCCTCCTCCTCCTCCTCCTCCTCCTCCTCCTCCCCTCTTCCCGCGTCCGCTTCCTCCCTCCCTTCTTCCCCCTCCATTAACACGTTCGCCTTAAAATGAGCATATCCAGCGCTGGACAAACAAGAGGCTGTTTGCTGGAGCAACCTTATAGCGCTGGAGAAAAGCTAACCGCCAAGTGGCTGGAGTGCGGCGAGCGGGTGGTAAAGGGGGGTGGGGGGTTGGAGCGTGCGCGGGCCTAGGCGGCTCCAGAACGGGGAGTGAAACCCTTAGCCGGGGCGCAGCTGCAGTGTCGCTTCGTTATACACTTCCTCCAGCGCGCTTCAGCGGTACCGCCTTGACCACTGGAGTGGCTCTGGCTCCATGGGATGCTCCGGGGCCGGCTCCAGAGCCGGCCGCAGGGTGTGGGTCCCCCTTCGGGACCACCCTTGGGTGGGTAGGCAGGGGGGGGCGCCACCCTTCCAGCCCCCTCCGACCCCTCCTCCGGCCCCCCTGGCCCCTCCGGCCCCCTCCCCCACTATCGACCAAAGTAACCTTGCCCCGAACCTGACCCAACCCCAGCCAAACCCCTCTCCTGCTCCGTCCTCTCCAGCCTCTCGTACCCCCTCTTCCTCCTGCGCTACCCCCTCTCCTTTTCCCCTTCTCTCCCTCTCTCTCTCTCTCTCTCTCTCTCTCTCTCTCTCTCTCTCGCTCTCCCTCTCCCTGTCCCAGTAGCTGCCTGTCCGGGCAAGCCCAAGACCAGGGTTCCAGGGTCAATCGTTGAGACCCCCAAATTCATTGCACCACCAGCGAGAGAGAGACAGAGAGAGAGAGAGAGAGATAGAGAGAGAGAGAGAGAGAGAGAGAGAGAGAGAGAGAGAGAGAGAAGAGGGCGAAAGCGGAGGGAGGGAACGGGAGAGAGGGGAGAGATTCCCGCCACGACTTGCCCGGCCTGCAAAATCCCACCTCCATTCTTTTCACTCCTTCTCTGGGCCGGCCCGAGGGCGCACCCCCCTCTCTTTCTCTCCTTCCATCCCTCTCTCCTCCCCTTGCCGGTTGTAAACCCCCTCTCTCGCCCGCTCGCCCAACCTCCGGCAGGATATCCTGCAGCTGTAAGGTGAGGGAGGTGGTGAGTACCTGCCAGACATAACCGCGCCACAGGACCACGTTACACTGTCTACACAGATGATATTAATTTGATTCGTTTTAAGAAAGCGCGTGCAGTGAAGTACATTGCGAAGCACACGTAGATCCTTCGTAACTCCGAAGTATTTACTTTCCAATTACAAGCAATGAAACACGCTGCAAAGCATCGCCATGGAATTGCACAGCGTCCCTTTGTAATTGCAACGTAATTTCTTCGTAGTTGCAAAGGATATTAATACTTCGCAGTTCGGTAAAGCATAGCTTTGCAGTAATTTAACAGTGAAGAGAACACTAAAAGTTTACTTTGAAGTGTTTTTATTTTACAATTGAGGCTATGGGATGCGCGGTCATGTCTAGCTCCACTGTGCCATCCGCACTATTTTAACCCCGAATAATACTCTCAATCTTGGAGGATAGGCAGTTGCAAACAGTACGAAATTACATGTTTATGTTACATATCCAGACTTAACTGTCGAAGAAGGTTCGCTTAGCTAATTTCAATACGTCAGTGCCCAATAACATCGTTCCTTCCTAGTTTTTACTGCCCCACCACCGAAATTTCCATTTATTGTTTTTAAACAACTCTATTTGTATGATCCGGTGTTACCTGTCTCTTAGCTCGGATGCGTCATCCCTCTCGATGTTCTTATGGTACGTAATATTTCGAATGGGACACGGTCCCATGCGCTCGGCCGAGGGGGCGGGCGCAGCAAAACGCACCACTCTCGGCCTCTCCATCCATTGGCTAATCGATCCTGGTGACGGATGGCTCTCCCGTCCCTTCCAATCCCTTCCCTCCCTCCCTCCCTCCCTCTCCCTTCTATGATGCACAATAGCTCTGCCGTCTCATCTTTGTCCGACTAATGAAGCGCAACTCAATCAGACACAAGCTGCACGCACACCCCCTTCCCCCCCCCTCTCTCTCTCTCTATCTCTCTCTTTCTCTTTCTATCTCTCTCTCTCTGCTTACCCCCCCCCCTTCTCTACCACTCTCCTTACACACTTCGGCTTGTGTTCATATCTACATGTGGAAGACCGACTCTGTCCTCCAGCATCCAAATGGGGCGAGGGACACGAGACCTTGAGGCGGCTTCAGGCGACTAGCAAGGGCTGTATATGTCACCCCTCCCCCCACAGGTTGCTTGGCACAGGGATGGTTCAACCCATGGTTTTAATCACAAACAATAGTTGTACAACGATTCGAAAAAAAAACTGAATTTGTCGTTACATTACAAGTCAACTTTGCTGTACAACAACTCGAGTCAGTGAAAAATTTGTTTTTAATTCATGACATTATTTTTCACAGTGTACGTGGTAGTATATATGATCCCTTAAACGTTTTTGCACGATGTGTATTGTTCTTGTTCAGAAAATAGATTCATCTTTATTTGCAATTACGAGATATTTTGCAGCAATTTACTTGTTTGTGATTTCGCGATATTTTTTTTTCCTTCCTATAGTTGGCGAGCACAGCGTGACCTGTATTGGTTCGGCTGGTTTTTAGCCTCTTGCTGCACAAGCTGACGGGCCTGTGTGGGTGTGCGTAAGAGAGAGCGAGAGAGAGAGAGAGGGGGGGGGGAGGGAGGAAGAGAGAGACAGAGTGAGAGAGGGGGGGGTGCAATTAGCCGCCGGGATTACCTAGTTTGCGTCGCAACTTGCGCCTGATTCGCGTCGGGCTTAATGATACATGATCAAGAGGGGGCAAGGGGGAAAGAGAGAGCGAGAGAGAAACACCATGGAAGTGGGAAAAGAGTCAGCAGGGGGCGGGAGTGGGAGTGACGGATTTAGATAAAAACAAAACGCTGCCGAGCGGCTGCTTATTGGGCGGCGGGGCGTTGGGCGTCCTCATTAGTAGTTGTTTTTACTGCTAGAGCGCGAGAACTTTTGCATCGAATTTTCACCAGGAAAACTCTATAGATTGGGGAGGCTAGAGAGCTGCCTCTGCTAAACTGCTGATAGATACGCTATGCAGCTAAATATTTTACAATTGTACACGTGCCAACTAATTAGCGTTTTTGCTTTTAGGTGTTCTTGCTATTTTCCGGTTTTTGTTTGCGTTGGGGAATGGGGTGGATACATGGGGCCGCCTTTGTAAATGACTTGCGCGGCTAAAACAGGCTGCTTTTTACGCAGCGCACCAAAAACCGCACTTAAAGAGCGCTAAACTATTTTTCTCCTGCCGCCGTTTTTGCTTTGTTTACTTTCCGTATTTTATTTTTATTTATTTTTTTGCTGTCCATCCCACTACCGCCGCGTCGGACGGACGGACGGACGGCTGGACGCTCTGTAAGGAAAGAGTAACGCACAACTATGCGGCCCGGGCGGCGGGAGCTCTGGCAGGCAGGGCCGTCCATCTAAACATCCATCTGGCGCTGCGGGCCGGAGCGGGCGGAGCGGGTGGAGCGGGCACAAAACACACCGGCCCAAGCAGCAGCCCAGCCCCGCCTGTCAACCTCATGGGCTGTAGCGTCTGCCGACGGGGAGTGGCGGGTGAGGGGGCTGCTGCTCTTCCTCCTCCTCGGCGTCCTCCTCATCTTCCTCCTTACTCGCCATTCCACTCGGCTCCTGATAACGGTTTCCAGCGGGAGGAGTGTTTGTGAGGGAGGAGGAGGGGGGGGGGTGTTCGTCCTCGGTTGGCACCCGGCCTCCTGCTGCTGCACGCCCGCGCCGCCCTCGTCCTCGTCGTCAGGGCGATCTCACACCTGCTGTGCGTGGCGGGGCGCGAGGCGCGGGGGCTCGGGGCGCGCTAGACTGAAGACGAAGTTGGAGTCCCGCGCGCCCGTCCTTTTACCGCAAAGCTAGGACCCTATGACATGGTGTTGGGCGGGGAGAATGGTGCTGGGCGGGGGGTGCCAGCCCAGCAGTCGCGCCCGTCCCCACCGCAGGCACCGCAGGGCACCGCAGGGCACCGCAGGGCGACCAACTTTGAACGAGACACGCTCCTGTTCCTTGTCCCTTTTACTACCGGATCGGGTGGGGGGTAGTGAAGGGGGGAAGAGAGGAGAGAGAGAGAGAGAGAGAGAGAGAGAGAGAGAGAGAGAGAGAGAGAGAGAGAGAGAGATCACGCGAAGCGACCAATAATCGGGAGCAGGCAGCCTGGCGCCACGCAAGGGCGGGTTTTTTGCCCGATAGACTGCACGTTATACAACGGTCGGGGCCCGCCTCCGAGGGGGCCGGGGTGATGAGCGCGAGCATATGGGGGGCCGCACAGCGCAGGACAGCGCAGCACGGCGCAGCACGGCGCAGCACAGCGCAGCACGGCGCAGCACGGCGCAGCACAGCGCGTACCGAGTGTGCGAGTACTGCGGGTGTGCCAGCATGTTACAAATAAACATGTCGCGATATGTGTTCCAATTTCGTCGTCGGATACTTTCTGTGCCGTATGCGGTTATGTGTTTGTGCCAGTAGTACTAAATCGAGCCCCCCCCCCCTTTCCTCTTTCCCCTTTCGGGGGCCTCGTAGTGGTGCGTGGGGTGGTCGTGGTGTGGTGGTGGTGGTGTTGCCCCCCGCCGGCCCGCCCCGTGGAGAGAGAACAGACAGTCCGTTCAGCTGGTCACGCCCCCTGGACTATATTGCGTACACCACCACTGTCCCTGTCGCACGGACAGCATGCGTGCGAGGCGGGGCGTGGTGGCGTGCGGCCCAAACTGGACGATCGAACACAGCCGGTGCTGGGC
>NW_026267268.1:239341-241900 GCF_000697945.3 Frankliniella occidentalis | reverse complement strand
GGGGGGGAGAGAGAGAGAGAGAGAGAGAGAGAGAGAGAGAATTGTGAAATCTCGTCGGCTATGGTCAGTGTTTCCAGTACTACCGAGTTCTACATCATGTGGTGGGATCGGGGGCAGTCGCGATCTCATACAAAGGAAATGAGGGAAAGACGTTGACGTTCGGGTGGCTTATGGCTGAGATCAGGACGAAAAGACGGCAGCAAACGCGTATGCAGGAGGATTTAGGACCAGGATGGAATAGATAACAACTTGTGCGTGTATTTGTGTGTGAGAAAGAGGGGGTAGATAGAGAGATGGGAATGAGGTTGAGGGGGAGGGGGGTGCAGGTGCCGGTAAGTGGGCCGTGCCCGTGTGGTAGGCTGGCTGGGCTGGAGTGACACTTACAGCCATATAATGGGCCAGGCGCCAGGCAGCGCGGCGCGGAAGGAAATGGGTTGGGAAATCCTATCTGTACCGCGACAAAGGCCCTCTTTATCAAAATAATAAAAAGAAAACGAATTTTTACCCGCACAGCGCTCGTGGCGTTCCTATTTTTTCCCTCAAGGAAAGAAACAAAAAATTTCCAGCTCAAATTGCTGGCACTCTCTGACGCAGAGCTTTGCCGTGGCACCGCCGCAACGCGCCTCCTCCTTGACCGGAGGCTGAGCGCTTCCGCTGAGGACTGATGAGGTGCTCGTGAGGTGTCAAGTCTGACGGGGGCCGGGCCGGGCCAACGGCAGGCCAACGGCAAGCCAACGGCGCCAAGGGAAAGCCCAATGGAGAGCCTTCTCATCGCGAGCGCACTCACCTCGGATTGTGTCGGGGGATGAGAGACAGAGAGAGAGAGTGTGTGTGAGAGAAAGAGAGGGAGAGACAGTGCGAGAGAGAGAGGGGGGGAGGGCGGTAGGCGAGGGCCTTGTTGTCTGAATGGCCGTCTCCTCTTCCACCCTCTTCCTCTCTCCTTCAGCTGTCTAAATGCTTCTCTCCGCTGCCCCGCTGTCCGATCCCCCATTCGGAGGGGCTTAACGGAGAGACAGACAATTTTAGCGCCACGCGTTAATGATTTTACGGAGGAAAAGTTAAACCAGATTTTGAATGCCGTGATTGGGCTACTTAGCGCAACAAAAGGGGGGAAAAGTTTGAAGATTTAATCAAGCTTCTTAGGCCCTACGTTTTTTTGTTGTTGTTTCTTTTGTGTTTTGCCGGGTCACAGCCGATATAGTACGCGCATCATCAAATTATTTCAGCTTTGCAATTTCAGCTAGTTCAAATTTCTAAATTTCTTATGCATTTACCTAACTGGATATTGCGCGGGATATCGGGGCAACACGGTGATGTCAAATATTTTCTTAGAACGTAGGAAACACTTGTAAATAGGGCAGAAAAATTAAAAATAAGGCCCTACTCTTCAATTTGTATCACCTGCTCTCAAGATCGATCGATCGTATCACTGTAAATGGGTTAGCGTCTTTTGACGCCAAAGTATTGGCGTCGTCCTATGACGCCAAATCCTAAAAGACGCCAAATTTTGGCGTCATAAGACGCCAAATTTTGGTGTTCTTTTACTGGACGCCAAGAATTGGCGTCTAGTGACGCCAAAATTTGGCGTTCTTTAGAGCAGGACGCCAATATGTTGGCGTCATAAGACGCCAACCCACTTACAGTGATAGAACGGTTGTCGAATTTTTCATAGCAGTGTATCAATGGGGCTCGCCTCCCTCCGGTCTACCATCGTGTTCGCCCAGTATGGGATCCCACGTCAAATATTGGAGTTCAGTGACGGACCAAGACGGAGAGAGACAGCGAAGACCGATCCCTTGTAGGCAGCACGCGCCTTCATTTATTTTGAAAAAAAAAGAAATCGGTGTTTCGAGGACATCTATGTTCAAACAGTATTCGGCCCTTGCACTGGTAACTCGCTTTGCTTCCAGACTTTGAATTGTTACAGAGATTGACGATTTGTGGCCTCTTTTTGGTCTTTGAACTAGGCGGGCTTCGGCGGATTTTTCATAACAGATCAACTTATTTCTGGATGCGGGTAATTTTTTTTTGTCCACAGTGACTTTATCATAGCGTACGTTGCCAGAGAGCACGGTTAAAAAAAAGTTTCTTGTATTTCAAGACTCAGTCTTGGATCTTATAAAGAACGTCTATGGTATCTAAGACCAGGTCTTGAAATACAAGAAACTATTTTTACCGTGAGCCATGTGTGAAAAGTCCTATCCAATAATAAAACAAAAGCGTAATGCGTAATGTATGTGTACGACCTCCAAGCAAGGGGTTTTATTTTTACGCGAGGAAGTAAATTAGTTTTATACTGCTCGCCCCCTGCCCCCGTATTCGAACTCTCACCTAAATCCCAAACGACACAATGGAGCCGGCTGGATCTCGCGCGAGGCGCGGGGCTCCTCGGGCACTAAGGCAGAGGATACATCTAGGCAGCGAGGGGAGGGAGAGAGAATGGGGAAGGAAATTTAATTAAAACAGGCGAATGTCTTGCGGGATGTCGGCACGAAGGTACTGCCGGCCGTCAAGAGAGAGAGAGAGAGAGAGAGAGAGAGAGAGAGAGAGAGAGAGAGG
>NW_026267268.1:230146-234606 GCF_000697945.3 Frankliniella occidentalis | reverse complement strand
CCGTGGTCTTCTCCTTTCGCTGTTTCCCCGCAGCAGCAGCAGCTGTATCAACACAGCAGGCCATCAAGTGCATCTCTGTGATGCGGCGGTGCCGCCGTCTGTTCTGCGGGAGCGGAATCTCATCTGCTCGCATCTGCTTTTGGGCGTGGCAGCGCACGGAGGGGCGGGAGCGAGAGGGGGAGGGGAGAGGAGGGGGCAAGTGCACCGTCTAGCCTCACTTCCTGCTGCACCAGACGCCCCGCTACGCCACACCCCGCCACGCCACACCCTGCCTCTTCACTGTCTCCCCTTGCATCCGCACTTGTTTGCAACGCGTCTTATTGATGACTTCCTTTCCCTCCTAAAAGGGATTTATGCGACCCATCCGTCTTTCAGAGGGGAAAAGAGCAGCCGGCCCGGCAGCCGGTATGAGAAAGTGGCCTGCCAAAGAGGGGGGGGGGGGCCGTCGCCGTGGCCGCGTATGAAAAATTCAGACACGGGGGTTCCTGTTATTAATTTTGCGAAACACGGCTCGCCCCGCGACCGAGAGGATCTCGGAGTGAAGGATGTTCAGATGAGTCCGGGTCAGAGCGGGGCGAGCTGGAGGGGAAGCACTGGCTGATGCAGCCAGCCGCTTGGCAAGGTCTCTCTCTCTCTCTCTCTCTCTCTCTCTCTCTCTCTCTCTCTCTCTCTCTCTGTTTCTCTCCACGTTCGACTTTAAACCCCCTGGCGAGTAAGAAATGTGTTGTCGTAAATTTACAACTTAAATTATAATTCGAGTTTACAAAATTTTTGTAAATTTACGACGATATTTTTCACAGAGTTATTGTTGACGACTAGTCTGCATAATGATCGTTTCTCACGTGCACAACAATTTTGGAAATGACGGTAAAAAGAGTGTCTTGAAATCCGAGGGAACTTCTTGGATTTCAAGGTTGGGTAGATGATTTCAAGTTTGGCCCTTGAAATCACAGACTCCGGGAGGGGTTTGGATCCGCGCTGTCCTATATTCCCGAAGGCGACTTGCTTCTTTTTTCTAATGCTGCTGCTGCCACCCGCTTGGTCTACTGCGTCTGCTTTGGCGAGACGGAAGCATACTAATCCAGCGCAAGCAGGCGGGGCCTGGCGAGGGGACGGGGAGGGGGCAGGGAGGGCGATGGCTGTCAGGGTGCGTCGGCAGCAGACGACGCGCAAGGCTCGAGGGGGTAGGTTAGGTGACGCGACCCCACAGAGATGTGGGGTGGTGCCGTCTCCAACACCTACACGACGGTAAAAATGAGCCCGCTGCTTATGGGATTCCCAGGTGGAGAGTAGTCCCAGTGCATGTTCTGGAAACAGGCGATATTACTCCCAATGCATACATCCCTGGGAAAGTTGTTTGTTTCCAGGACATATCCGGCTCGAAAATTAACTAGAAAACTTCTGGGAATAACAGGGCTCGTTTTTACCGTGTACGGAACTTGACATTCTCAGAGCAGACCGAAACAACATGTCATTCTAGAAATGAAAACTTTCAAACGAACACGCGTCTCGAGTTGGTAAGAAAAATATAGTGTTCCAGGATAGTAAGAATGATGATGGACAGTTATAGTGGAAATACAATAAGCGGGGTAAAAATCTGGACAAATTATTACAGCAGCTTTTAGCAGAGTGGAAAAAAATGCAAATCTCTAACGCGCACGACTCTCAAGGTCGCACAACACGCTCTCCCCCCAACCCTCTCAAAAACAGGAAAAAGATGAAAAAAAAACATAAGAAGAAGAGGTGGAAAAGGGAAAAGAGCGAAAAGGGACGGCAAAAATGCAAAATGATGGGAACTGGTTGCTTGACTCTGCCTCTATTCTATTCTGTCCCATTCTATCCGAAACAGAGCGGCGGCTGCAAGCAGCTGGCCCCATTCGTTTGCACAGAATTACGATGATAATGGCTCATTGCGCGGCCCTATGTCATCGCAAGGGTTGGGGGAGGGGGAGGGGAATTGTGTGGGAGCTAGAGTAGAGGGGTAGAGATTACCGAACACGAAGGGACAGCAAGTGAGTGGAAGAGCTGCAGGAGGCAGCAAGGTGCATGAACTTGTGTCAGCAGGGGGCCGTGCTATGCCACGACCTCGACCTTAGTGCTTATAGCTAATTCTGAAAATTCGCCATTAGTCGCATTGTTGCAACAATCGTTAAGTCTCTCTGGTATAGCAGTGGGATAAGTACTAGTCTACATCACAGTGTAGTTAGTTCCGCGCTACGAAAGACACTCGCCTAATACTTTTAATCGCTTTCATCGTTCTCAACCGCAGCTCTCTCGCTCTCTCTCTCTCTCTCTCTCTCTTCCTCTCATCCTCTCCTTTCCCGTCTCTCTCTGTCTAACAGCTCCGCTCCCACCACCACTACAACCACCACTACAGAGCGATGAGGATAACCCGTTGTTCGGTGAAGCAGGTGATGATTCACGAGCCCCTGGCCTATCGCTCGTAATGTTGCACTTCCGTCTCCCCCTGCTCCCTCCTTCAACTCCCTCCCCCCTCTTTTCCCCTCTCTGCTCCCCCTCGCTACCCCAGGACTCGAGCGGCGCGGGGCGTGGGGTGCGAAAAGGGTAAAGCTAGAGAGAGAGAGAGAGAGAGAGAGAGAGAGAGCAGGGGGGAGGGCATTTGCTTGGAATAACAAATTCGAGAAAATTAAACGCCGTCCGCCGTGGTCTTCTCCTTTCGCTGTTTCCCCGCAGCAGCAGCAGCTGTATCAACACAGCAGGCCATCAAGTGCATCTCTGTGATGCGGCGGTGCCGCCGTCTGTTCTGCGGGAGCGGAATCTCATCTGCTCGCATCTGCTTTTGGGCGTGGCAGCGCACGGAGGGGCGGGAGCGAGAGGGGGAGGGGAGAGGAGGGGGCAAGTGCACCGTCTAGCCTCACTTCCTGCTGCACCAGACGCCCCGCTACGCCACACCCCGCCACGCCACACCCTGCCTCTTCACTGTCTCCCCTTGCATCCGCACTTGTTTGCAACGCGTCTTATTGATGACTTCCTTTCCCTCCTAAAAGGGATTTATGCGACCCATCCGTCTTTCAGAGGGGAAAAGAGCAGCCGGCCCGGCAGCCGGTATGAGAAAGTGGCCTGCCAAAGAGGGGGGGGGGGGCCGTCGCCGTGGCCGCGTATGAAAAATTCAGACACGGGGGTTCCTGTTATTAATTTTGCGAAACACGGCTCGCCCCGCGACCGAGAGGATCTCGGAGTGAAGGATGTTCAGATGAGTCCGGGTCAGAGCGGGGCGAGCTGGAGGGGAAGCACTGGCTGATGCAGCCAGCCGCTTGGCAAGGTCTCTCTCTCTCTCTCTCTCTCTCTCTCTCTCTCTCTCTCTCTCTCTCTCTCTGTTTCTCTCCACGTTCGACTTTAAACCCCCTGGCGAGTAAGAAATGTGTTGTCGTAAATTTACAACTTAAATTATAATTCGAGTTTACAAAATTTTTGTAAATTTACGACGATATTTTTCACAGAGTTATTGTTGACGACTAGTCTGCATAATGATCGTTTCTCACGTGCACAACAATTTTGGAAATGACGGTAAAAAGAGTGTCTTGAAATCCGAGGGAACTTCTTGGATTTCAAGGTTGGGTAGATGATTTCAAGTTTGGCCCTTGAAATCACAGACTCCGTCTTGAAACCCTCAGTTTGCAAGGGAATTCCGTGGAATTTTCGTCTGGTATTCAAGGGTTTTCCTTGAAGTATCCAAATCGTGCTTCAAGGGAAATCCTTAAATACCAGACGAGAATTCCAAGGCTTTCCCTTGGAAGCTGCAGGTTTCAAGGCAGAGTGTGGGATTTCAGGGGCCCAATCTTGAAATTATCCACCCAACATTGAAATCCAAGAAATTTCCTCGGATTTCAAGACATCCTTTTTACCGTGTAGGGCACATTTTAAATATCGATCTTTGGAATTATTTTTTTCTAGTTGTTACAGCCGTCTAAAGCAATCGCCGCATTCCTGAAAAGCGTTTGCCTAGCAGGATGGCTGATGGAATCTGACGCGCTTCCTTTACATCCCCTTTTCACCCCATCTCCCCCTCCCTCTCCTTTCGCGTCCCTCTCTCGCACTGTCTCTCTGGGATGACACGGGTGGATTGAAAAATTAAGAGATGACAGTGTCCGGGACCTGGCAGAATGGCCCCCTCCACCCCATCTCCCTCCGTCCCCCGGAGCCTCGGCAGCCCCCTGGCTCAGGGGAGGGCCTCGCCCGCCTCGCGGGGGGCCGGCGCGGCTGTCAGGGGCTGTCCAGAGGCCACCCGCCCCGCCACGGAGGCCCAAACTTTCCCAATGATTGATGACGAGACGAAGAATTATTCCCGAGAGGGACTACCACCTCTTCTCTCTCTCTCTCTCTCTCTCCCTCTCTCTCAAGAGGGAAAAGGGACGGCAAAAATGCAAAATGATGGGAACTGGTTGCTTGACTCTGCCTCTATTCTATTCTGTCCCATTCTATCCGAAACAGAGCGGCGG
>NW_026267268.1:227950-230096 GCF_000697945.3 Frankliniella occidentalis | reverse complement strand
CCCCTCTCCCCTCCGTCCCCCTCTCCGCTCCTCTGTGTCCTATCTCTCATCACGCCGCTCCCTGCCTCCACCGCAGAGCAATGACTGGAGAGTACCAATTTGTCCCCATTTCTATTTTCTAACCTCCGCGCAGCTTTCCGGCCTTTATTTTTCACTTTTAACGGTGCCATTGCGGTTGCCAAATTTGCCCCTTTCTCATCTCCTCCTTTTCGCGCCCCCCCGTCTTTTGTCTCTCGTCTCGTGCTCCAGTAAAGACTTCAGAATTTGGGCTCGTTTTCTTGTTTCAGATTTAGGTGGGAAGGTCGCAGACAACTCTCTCTTTAGCTTGTTGTAATATGCCTGCGACCGGGACGTGAAAATGTACCTGGATCTGGTCATCGCTGTGGCCATAAGACCATAGATTTGCACTGCGCGTTAGTAAACTACTAAGTCCAAAAAAACATTTATTTTTTTTGAAAACTGTACTGCTTTTATACTGCGTGAGGTATGAGGAGCTCTAAGAAGCTTGTCCCTCATTAGATTCTTCAATACACACTACACACACGTGCTCAATGCTCGTGAAAAGTCTGCTCCCTGTGCCCTCGCCTCCCCCTTTCTGCCTCTCTATATCCCCTTCCCTTTCGCGCATTTCTGGCTTCTCCCCTGTTATTCGAGGATTGCCGGAGCCAATTACGCGGTTATTGCATAATCCCTTAAACAGGAAATGTCAGAGGGCTTTGCGGCCACCGACTGGATGGCACAGAGGCGAAAAGAGGGGAACATTTTCCTATCCCTCTTGCCCACCTTCCCCTCTCTCTCACTTTTGCCCCCTCCCCTCTATAACTAAACGAGCTACCTGGAACCTCCCTCCTCTCCCATCTTTGCGCGCGCGCGCACACAGCAGCACGTGTCATTTTCAACACAGCCCTCTTTTTTTCGAACTCATCTCCCGTCGCCGTATTGCTCCCTGCTTTTTGTATTTCGATTCCAATGGGAGCGCTCCGCGGATTGTGTCCAGATATTGACACGGCAGAGGAATGCGGGCAGGTATGCCGCCGACACCAATGTGTCCCCCCCCCCCTTATCTTTTTTTACCCCTTCTCCCTTCCTCCTTTTCTTTTCACCCCCTGCTCTTCTCTGTCCGTGTGTCCACCCCTTCCCTTCCCTTCCCCTCCCTCTCTCACCGCAGATCATGCGCTGTTCACGCGCGTTTTTCCTCGCCTTTCGCTGCGCTACGCTATTGGGACCGTGAGCAGCATCGACCCGCGGCGCGGTGCGGCGGCGCGTTTGGTTGTGGTGTGTTTTCTATAGAGCGAGTCGTGTTAATGCAATCGGGGACTGCTGTGCTGGGGGGAGAGGGAGGGGGTATAAAGGAATTGTTCGAATGACCGGGTGGGAGGGGGAGGGGATGCGAAGTAAATGGGGCCGCAGCAGTCGGAAAGGAAAACGTCAAAGTATCTCAACGACGACGGTATGCAGTAAGTTTGGCGAGCGTTTCAAAGCGCTATGGCGGGTTGTGTCCGCAAGCATTGCGCCGCCGCAAGTAATTCCCAGGAAAGGGCACGGGCACATAAATACACTGTAACACGCGACTGGCAGTAAGGAAATGCTCTTCCGACTTAAAAATGATTCCAAAGAATAGGTGCCTTTTGCACTATTTTCTTTGCAGCTTCGGCAGAAGTTCGAAGCTCATTGAATGAAATACCTTTTTGTAAAGTGTCCATAAAGCTTCATATGGCCAACCCGTTCTGTTATACGCTTTTCAGTACTGTATTCAAAGTTCCAGTCAAACACTGTGCAACGTACCATTGAGTACTAATTGCAAGTGCACAACTGCACGCGACTTAATTCATGAGTGAGGCATGAGAGGAGGGTAGGGCGGAGGAGGGATGAGTGAGCAGGTGGAGGAGAGGAGCCGCAAGGCGTGAGCCGAACCGCTGTGAATCGGCACGTAATCAGCCATCAAGCCCTCCTGAGGAGGAAAAGGGGCAAGGAAAACACGGCTCAATTGTACGCGCCGCTACGGGAAATAATTGGAAAACTCACGGGAAAGAAAGGAGGATGTTTGTTTTGTTTGTTTGTTCGTCCGTTTGTTCGCGGCGCGACGCTCAGATCTGAGGGGGCGGGGGTGGCGTGGCTGGTGTGATGAGATGAAGTGTGGCGGGGG
>NW_026267268.1:225118-227655 GCF_000697945.3 Frankliniella occidentalis | reverse complement strand
GAAAACAGAATAATGATTGCCCGTGACGGCTAAGTTTGATTGGTCGGCCCACACTGCCGTGGCACTGGTAACGACTGTTATAGCGTTGTCCGTGTCCACCAACCCCTCTCTTTTCCTTGTCTCGTTCCCGCCTCGCCCGGGGACATTTGTTTTGCCGTGTCCACACCCTTATGTGTTTGCGTGTGTGAGTGTGTGTACTTTCTCGTGGCTCATACGAGGAACGCAGTGTAGCCGCAGGCGGGCACACAAACGCACACGCGTGGTACCCCCCCCCCCTCGCCATCTCTCTCTGTCTCACTCACACACACACACAGGCACGCGCACACACACGCTACCAGGTCTGTGACACCGACACCCCCTCCGCCCTCTTGTACTTCTTGCTCTTGTAGTTGCGAGGCACGGCTCGCTAAACTGCTCCCAGTTTAAAACTCTCTCCAACTGAAGAAAGAGAAGAACGAGGTGATGGTGGGAAATGGCGTGAGTGCATAAGCGTGTGTGCGTGTATAAGAGTGAGTGGAGGAAGGGTATTCAAAAAACCTCAACGGCTAACACGGTCCCACTGATATTATTGGAGAGTATGGTGACTAAGGCTATGCCCCTGTTGTAAAGGTAGTGGTAGGGGGACGCACGCTTTCTCATTTAAACGATGTACACTTATCCGCTTCACTTCTGTTTAATATTTAAAGTTCTAGCAGAAAAGAGGAAAAATCAAAGGCTGCAGGGCTGAGGGAGGAGAGAAGAGGACAGAGAAGCAAGAAGAGGAAGAGCAGAGAGTGCTGAGAATGGGGCTTCTGAGACAGGCAGGCTTAACTTAGGTTGTGCCTAGGAAGGGGAGTTCATTGTGATGGGGGTTGTGGGGGCGGGGCGGGCCAGCAGCACATGCGCATTAAGTCATGAGCTCTCAGTCTCGTGTGTTGTTCCGAGAGAGGGGGGGGGGGGCTCCTGACCCAGCTTCCGTGCGGCAGAGCCATCGTTATAACTCAGGGGATTGGGTGTGGTCAGCACAGCAGCACACAGCAGCAGCATCCCCGCTGGACCCGGCCCCGGCCGCCCTGGCCGGTATTCGAACCGGGGGGAAGGAGGAGGAGGGGGGAGGGAGAGGGGTGGCCCACTTTCACTATCCTCCACTCCAATCTCATCTGGACCGCGCCGAGCGGAGCAGCGCGCGCGGAGCCGAGCAGCGTGGAAGCCGAGCAGCCGGGGGAGCTCTACCGATCGTTGTTCGGGACGCAGGTGCGTTACTCGCTCGGAATGTTAATTTGTCGTGAGAGGGGAGGGAGCGGGACTCTGTGTGTGTCTGTGTGTGTGTGTGTGTGCGCGCGCGCGCGTGCTCAGGCACGGCGTGGCGTGGCGCTGTGTGTTCAGTACTAATGACCCCCATCGCGGTGCTACCCATTCGAAGTGCGCGCCGCCCGCCGCGCCGAGGCTTGTTCCCACACCTCCGAGGAGCAGAGAGCAAAAGGCTCCTCACGACCTTAAACAATGTTAACGGCTGATCATTATGGGCCTCATTATATTAAGAGCAGAGACGCGGGAGGCGTTTATTTATAATGAGATCGTAGGCTTGTCAGATCAAACGCCATTCAGTATAGTTTCCTGGTTTAAAAATAAAAATCGGGCCTGAACATTCAGTCCTCTTAGTGCCTTTATAGAGGCACTACACCACAAATTCCGGTGGCACCCCTAAAATGACACGACTTGTTTCTCCAGCGCTAGCACTCATCAGTACAGTCCTAGGCGCACAGAGCGCCCGGTGGGTAGGCAATTGCACGCACGTATGTCTTGCGGGCCAGCCTACCCTGGAGTTGCACAGGCGCTCAGCTGGCGGGGTATACTCGGTCACTCAATCTATTCTCGCTCTGCCCCCCCCTTCCCCCTACCCTCCCTGTCACTGGCGGATGGTGTGCCCGCGGTTCTCCCGAGTGTCCGTTTCCGCTTCCTGTCGTGTTTCTCCCGGCTGCTCGGCCCGCCCGGCCGCCCTCCGCCGCCCCACAGATTCCATGGCAAGGTAAACTTCCTTAAAGATACGCCGGCTGCTGTGGCTGCAGGGCGGCTGTGGGGGGCCGAGGAGACCCCCCAGGGGGCTCCCCATATCGGGCCGGCGCGCCCCGCCCCGCGCCACGCCTGCGGTCCCCTTGGGCCCCGTGGCCCCCCTGGGCCCCCCTTGGACAGGCCGGGGCTCTGCTCGCTCTGCTCATATCGTCTCTTTGTGTTTCCTCCGCCTATCCTTCTCCCTGCGCTTTCCCCATCCTCTCTATCCTGCCGCCCTTCCCTCCTCACTTTCCGTTTCCTTTGCTTTATTCGCAAAACGACGCTCTATCTCTTCTCCTCCTCATAGTGCCGGTAAAAATAAAAGTGTTTTATTTCGGAATATAGTCCAGGAAAGTGAGCTTCGAAAGGAAATTCGTTCTACGGAGTCATGGGGGGACATGGAAGCGCGGGTGAGTGAGTGAGTGAGTGAGTGAGTGAGTGAGTGAGTGAGTGAGTGAGTGAGTGAGTGAGTGAGTGAGTGAGTGAGTGAGTGAGTGAGTGTGAGT
>NW_026267268.1:224064-224983 GCF_000697945.3 Frankliniella occidentalis | reverse complement strand
CCTTCGGTAGGGAGATGGGACGGAGAAGGGCGTACAGAGCCGCGGCAAGCAATAACCGCTTCCCTTCCCTGCCGACGAGCGCCCGCCGCCCTGCTGCCGCCTGCGAGGTAGGCACACTCCGGCCCGTGTGCCGTGCGGGCATGCCTATGCTGCAGGCTGACTCAGGCCTCAGGCCCGCAAGGCGAGCAGAGCAGGTCTGCCAACCATCGCGGTGGCGTCAGAAAAGTGACAGGTGCGCCAGTTGTTCTCGATGCTGTTGAAAACCTTACGAAGTCCGTGCATACTTTGAAGAAAATAGGTTGATTCGCAATTGCCAAGCAAATTTGCTTTTCAGTCAGAAAGCTTTGCAAGGATCGGTTCGAAACTATACGAATAGGATCGAGCTTTGTAATTTATGAAGCAACCCTCCGAAAATCACTTATTTTATGAGGCTCACTGAACAGTGTTTTTCAATCTCTTAGTGGTGAAGAAGCCTTCATTCTATTCAGGACTCTACATTCTACAAGGGAAGGCTTTGTGAGCTTTGAACAGTTGGGAGGGAGATGGCCATATGGGCCCCACCACTCTCGCACCTGCCGGTTTTCTCCTATGCGCGCTCGCGAAGAAGAGGAGAGGGGTAGGTTAGCCTGGAGGAGGGTGAGACCGCGGGGAAAAAAGCGTCGAGAAAGCTCACTTACTATTCGAGACGGATAGGCCTTTGTTCGCGGGGGTGGCTGAGGCTAACGCCGCCCGGCCCGCGTCAGTTTCAGTCTCATTGCCGTGGCCATTACCGACCTGACGGACGCCCAGGCCGGGCAGACCATCCCTCTCCCGGCGGCCCGCAAGGCACGGCCAGAGGGTGGCTGGGAGCCTCCTTAAACAAAACGAAGTGGACCAACGAGTGGGATAATTGAAAGGGCGGGGTGGGGCGAGGCGGGGC
>NW_026267268.1:219041-222297 GCF_000697945.3 Frankliniella occidentalis | reverse complement strand
TTCACTGGCGTCCCTCTCCCTCTGCACTCTCTCCGTCAAGCTCCCGCTGCCTCTCTCTCTCTCTCTTTCCATCCCCCTTCCCCCCCCCTGTCCCCCGCGGGCCCGGCCGCGAGGTGAGGGGAGAGGTGAGGCGGGGGCTGCTGCGGTAGCAGTCAATGGGAGAGGGGCGGAGCGGGCCGGGCAGGACCACACCCCCGCCCCTGCGTGGTCTTTCAGTTTTCAGGAGATGAAGGGCTGAAGAACGCTCTCCTCCTACTGTCCGTGCCCCGCCCCGCCCCGCTCCGCTCCGGCACGCACGTCGGCGACAAGGTCCCGCAGCCAGACGGGTTTGGTCAGGCCGTATAACCTTCATCAAATGAAAAATAATGAAAACATTCCAAGTCGTCTCTTTCCATATTTCTTGCCGAGGGACGACGGCTGCTCTCATCCCAACCGCAGATATTCTGATCTGCTGGGAAATCAGCGCGAACAGATCCCGCGTGTCCCGTCTCCTCCGACGGGCGCCTCGAAGCCCTAGCTCCCCGCTCTTTCACTCCGGCGGCGGTCTTCCCCGGCCCCGGACTCTCATCCCCGAAGCAACTCTTCCCCCAAGACTGCTGCCGCTGCTCGAGACTTTGGGTCACTTTAATCCCTTTCCGCAAAGTAACTTCCGAAGGTCTGCTTAACTGTCAACCGCTTTTCTGTCACGAAATTCGTGTGCGTTTTGTCGGTCGATACCCCTCTCCCTCTCCTCCTTCCGCACACACGTGCTACAGCGCCCGCATCTGCCCGCAGCCTCCTCCAGCCCTGCAGCGGCAGCAAACTCACCTGTGTTGGTACCGAAGGAGACGAGGCACGCAAACCACCGCGAGAACAGGCACTTTCCTGTAAGCCCTACTCTCGCCGAAAAGAGAGTCTTCCCGGGTTCGAAACGTAGAAAGTAGGAAGTAAGCGACTGTAGAGAAATCCCTCTATCTCTATCATTGCAATAATTGCTATTTGCAAAGAAATTCTTTGCAAAGGCATTGAAAATAATTGCAAAGAAGTCAGATGTTTTCTATAGATTTTGAAAAATTTGTGCTTTGTATAGTCTCTAAATGCGCAAAAGAATCCTTTCAAAGAAAATACTTTGTAATTTACTCACCTATTTTTTCGCAAGAATCTCTCCACAGATGACAGAGCTAGAACGAAAGTCCCACACTGTTGAAAAAGTATATGCTGTTTGATTTCCATAGTTAACAGGCCTCCCTTTAACAACTTATAGTATGACCTCTTATTTCTATTCTTCTCCTTCATTGACCCACTACTCCTCCTCCCCCTCCTCCTCCCGCCGCCTCCCCTACCAATCGTGAAGAAAGAAAATTATTCACCTGCCGAAAAAACAAAACTCGTGGCATTGTTTTGGTACTACCCCGCTCCCCGCTCCCACCCCTTGCTTCCACACGGCTTTCGGTTTGGTTTCGAAATTTGTTCGCAATCTGGATCAATATGCGCATACCAACGCGTCTGCAGGGAGCGCGACTAATACCCCCTCCGCCTCCCTCCCACTGGGCCGAACCCTTTTCCTAGTCCCTTCCCCCCCCCCTCTCTCTCTCTCTCGCTCGCTCGCTCTCTCCCTCGCTCTCTCCCTCGCTCTCTCCCTCGCTCGCTCGCTCTCTCCCTCTTTAACTGATTACAAATCACGGGGTGCGGGCTGAGCAGGTCCAGCGACACGTTTGGGGTCGTGGTTGTGCCGTGAGTGAGGTGACCGGAAGTGAGGGTGGAGCTCTGTCTGCCGTCTGTCCGTCGGAAGTCAAGCAGGTGCAACCAGCTTAATATTCTGATAGCTTACCAATACACGAGGATGCTTTTCCTTGTCCTTTTCTACTGTTAAACTCACTGGTAATCGTGTCAATGAACGTATGTCCAAAATAAATGAACTTTTTTATTTAAAGGCATTTTGACACGAAAACTATGTATTCTGAAAATAGACCGAAATTCAATCGACTCGATTTTTTTGGACATACGTTCGTTGGCACGATTACCAGTGAACTGGCTTTATTGTCCCTCTGGGTTTTCCACTTGATCGAGCCGTACGGAGTCTTCCAGAAAGTACGTCCGTTTATCTCAGATTTTATTCGGCAAATCCAGGGAGCTGGGCGCCTGCGAGACTCAGGTTAGGCCACCCCGCAGTACACGCGTGCGTTGCATGCAATATGTTGCCTACCCATCAGGCGTTAAGAGAGCTTGCACCTGCCAGCTTGCGCTGGCTGAACTCAGCTGTTTCGTAACGGTGAATGTGGTGACGGTTTATTCTGGATGATTCCTAATCCCCGATGCTTCGTAGTAACAAAGGATCTAAATACTTCGCAGTTATCCAACAGTGCTGTGACCTGCTGCGAGTACCTCGTTGGTACTTCGTGCACTGCGGTATGAGCTAGGGCTAGGTATGGGTGTGATACCCGGTGCAGTGTCTGCAGTGTAAAAGGCGGAATGCGCAGATTTAGGCGACGCCGTTGCGGATATATATCCGTGCACAAGTGCATTCCGCACCCCGCGCCCGCCCCCCTCCCATAGGACTACTTGCCCCATATGGACGCCATTCCTGGAGTTCCCTCCTCCGGTTCCCTCTCAGAGCCCGCTGTGTTCCATCTCATCTGCTCTCCTCCGTATCTCTCCCCCCATATCTCCTCCTCTCGCCCGCCGGACGGACCCGGGCCGGCCGGACTGGATGCTGCTGCCCGCTGGACCAGGCCAGCAGGCCCCACAAGCAGATGCCGCCCCGCCCGGTCCACAGATCACGCGCAGCCCCACTGGTCCATTCATCAGGTCAGGGGGCCAGGCCGCGGCAGGCCCTTTCAAAAGGCGGCGGAAAGCTGGGGGAAGGGAAAGGATGGGTCTGGCTGGAGAGGGCCAGAGGCGGGGTGAGGTGGGGCGGGGTGCGGCGGGGTGCGGTGGGGTGCGGCAGCCGAACCGGAAGTACAGGCGAGGATGGGGCTAATAATACATGGCGGTGGGTAACGATGGTGCAGTGGGCCGGCGGCGGCCGGGCCAGGAGCCAGGACACCTCGACGCACTTCACCTTGTCGCAACCCGAAGTAACTTCATATACACTGTCAATCTGGGGTGCCCAGCAGCTTTGTGCGACTGACGTCACACACCCTGGTTTCTGCGTGCGACTTAGTTCGCACTTTGGCAGGACTCCCCAGATTTACAGTGTAGGTAATAACGGAAATACCTACGTTTTCTGAAGTATTACAGTAACACTCTTCTATTCTTGCCACTGCTACACTCCTGC
>NW_026267268.1:215463-218991 GCF_000697945.3 Frankliniella occidentalis | reverse complement strand
GCCAGGCCGCGGCAGGCCCTTTCAAAAGGCGGCGGAAAGCTGGGGGAAGGGAAAGGATGGGTCTGGCTGGAGAGGGCCAGAGGCGGGGTGAGGTGCGGCGGGGTGCGGCGGGGTGCGGCAGCTGAACCGGAAGTAGAGGCGAGGATGGGGCTAATAATACATGGTGGTGGGTAACGATGGTGCAGCGGGCCGGCGGCGGCCGGGCCAGGAGCCAGGACACCTCGACGCACTTCACCTTGACGCAACCCGAAGTAACTTCATTTACACTGTCAATCTGGGGTGCCCAGCAGCTTTGTGCGACTGACGTCACTCACCCTGGTTTCTGCGTGCGACTTAGTTCGCACTTTGGCAGGACACCCCAGATTTACAGTGTAGGTAATAACGGAAATACCTACGTTTTCTGAAGTATTACAGTAACACTCTTCTATTCTTGCCACTGCTACACTCCTGCATATTCCCCATAATATTGTCTCTCCCGTTTGCTTCCCCTCGTTCCCCATGAGATGGGCTCTCCCACTTCCTTCTCACCTCACTCGTAATTAGTACATTGTGAGGCACACTACACTTGTTAAAAGAAAGGGACCTCTACATTTATAGCTAACGATGCATTAAATACTGAATAGAAATAATTTAATGTCTTTTTCAAGTCTTTATTTTTTTTTCTTTAACGAAGCCAAAAACAAAACAAACATAAAAATTATAATGTTTCACTGAAGCGTCTTGCGGGGCGGGCAGTTCGAAAGCAACATCAACAAAAATATTGACCCGTAGGACATGAAAAATATGCCGTCGCTCATAGATAGTGTACTGTGTGTTATTGCGTGAGAAAAACAAACAGACGCCCTTTACGATCAGCATTGCTTTGCGGCCTGGATTTATCCTCCGTGGACCCCCCCGGGGTACCCGCCGCCGCAGCGGGGTGGCCGTGCCCGTCCCGTGGATTTATTCTAGTCCGGTAATTCCCTTCCAGTTTTGTTTTTAACTCGCCGCGTGTGTCGGCCCTGCACGGCTCCATCCAACCCGCCTTAGGCAAACACGGGCCAGGGGAGGAGCAAGTTGGGGAGGGGGTGGGCTGGCCAAAGTAAACAGCGTGAAAAAGGCGGGGAAATAATGGGAAAAAAGAGAGAATAAGAGCAGTGGGGAAGTGGGGGTGAGAGAATGGGGCTCGCGGCGGCGGCCGGCCCTGCATACTCACCGGACGGGACGGTCCGGGTGCTGCGGCGTCGGAGGGGTTGCAGGGAGGTCCGGGAAAAAGAAAGGGAGGGGAGCGTCGTGGATCTCTCTAGAGGACCGCGGAGGATGCCCCTGGAAGAGAGTTGTGCTCGGAGTAACGCGGAGCCTTAGAGGTCGAGCTGGGCTGTGTGGAGCCCAGAGGGCGCGGCAAGGGCGGCGGTGGGGGCGGATAGCACGGCGGGGAACGTTTTAATTAGTGCGATGAGCGCGTTTAATTTAGTGGGGCTCCTCGCCGGGCCCGGCCCTCTCTGCGTCCTTGCGCCCGCATGCCAAGGCGGGACCTTTTTTTCTCCCCCCGCCCCTCTCTCCCTTCCGTCTTGTTTCGCCTCACTTTGCGGGGAATTCGAATCTAGGGCAGCTGGCTGTCTGTCGAGGCTGCTCCTGCTGCTGCTGCTGCTGGACTGGACTGCTGAAGACAGCGTTGTGTCTCCTAGTCTGAACCAGGTGGGCGGCGGGGCTGGCGCTCGCCGGCCCCCCTGCGAGTAGGCAACTCGGCCGCACGCACGGTGTGCGGCACGGCATGTCTGCCAAACTTGCACACCCGCCCCGCTTGCATAGCGCGTAGCGCGTGCTCGCGTATTTTGTTATTATCGTTTTTTGAAATTCAGCCCCGACTTTACAAAGGCGTGAGGGTTGTGGGCTCGGTTGTGGGCGAGCGTAGAAAGACGTGATGACAACCACACGATATAGCTCCTCGGCCGAGGTCACATGACAGCGTGCATGACGACTACGACTGTCGGTCCACGCCGATTCGTTATGGAAAATTAACATAGATTTTTCACTTTGTTCTCGAGTGAAATGGTCGCAAATGCACTATCGAATCGCTTGTGGGTTCATGGCAATCACTGCTCTGTTAAAATAAGTACGGAAAAATTCAGTTCAGTTTGTATCAGATGGTCCATCGTTTAACGCGTGGTAAATGAAGGTTTTCCGTAAGGGTGCCCGTTCTTTACCGCGGAGTTTGCTTACAGTGTAGGACACTTTTAGGCGCCTCCCCCTGGTGAACCTCGCACGGAAAGTGTTTAAGCTAGTGCGGACCTCTCGTTGGGCCTAGAAAACCAATCTCGTGTTAGCTATTGTCCATAACATTGCTTTCCGCCTGATTTCAGGTCCTCCCCGAACCGTTCACCTTCTCAACAATTCCGAACAGCCCGCCACCGTGTTCAGCATCCTGGAGTCGGGGCAGAAGCAAGTGCCTCTCGTCTCGGATCCGCTCTTCATGGACCTGATGAAGAAATTGGGATCGGTATACACCTGCAAACAGCAAACGCGGATGGAGGCCAAGGGTCCCCGCTTCGAGGTAGCCGACTTTCTCGTCAAGCTGGGCACTGTCACCATGAACGCCAACTTCAAGGGCGTGCTCGTCGAAGTCGAGTACAGACCCTGCCTCGTCCCTGCCGCCTGCTGGGAACTGCTTAGGGAGTTCATGCAGGGCTTCCTGGGTACCTGTGTTCCGAACCAGCCTCCGAGTTACCTCCAGGTGAGTCGTCTAACACCAGCTCCCCATTTTTCTACCGAAAAATTGATTGCTAACTCTATTTTTTTATTATTTGTTTGGTGTAGAACCGAATGCAAGATATTTATCAACCCTTGGACACTATTCAACAGTATCTCGATCAATTTCGGGAATACAGGAAAGCAGTCACAGTACGCTAAGAATTCTCTGAAATAATTTATAATTTTTCCACTGTATGATATTAAATCAAAATAATTGTCTAGTATATAAGTTGAAATATAAACATCAGAAGTATGTGAAATAATAGCTTGTTGTTTTCCATAAGCAATACTCGAGTATCTAGACAGCAGCTAATTTATCAGGAAACAAACAAAGCAAGTACGCAAACTTGAAATTCCTAAAAGGAATGATGAAGTAATGACTAAAGAACTTCTTATTTAAATTATACTGGAGGTTTGTCATAGCACTTCTGCAGCTTAGCTTGACTGAAATCAAATCCCGGGTTCTGAAAAACGACAGACAATTCTATATTCTTTGACTCTACATAAAGCTATTTAGAACAAAAGAATGCCTTACCTCAAGCTGAAATCTTTCAAGATCTAGCTTCTTTCGCATTTCATGAAACACAAGGGGATCTGGCTTATAACTTCCGTCCTCCATGAGCGACTCCCATATTTCATCTTGTTTGAAAGTATTACTCTTACTGAGGACAATGTCTAATAGACAGCCATCCTCGATAGTCCACACAGAATCATCAACATGGATTGTTTGAAAAAGTGTTCCCTAGGACACAGCAAATTTAAATTATCAGCAACTTCCACCAAATGTAATCCACTAAA
>NW_026267268.1:197860-214963 GCF_000697945.3 Frankliniella occidentalis | reverse complement strand
AGACGTTTTCCTTCCGCGAATGCGAATATGGCGAAGGCGAGGACGAATCCGAATCCGAATTCGATCGTAGGCACTGCCAACATTGACATAAAAAGCGCGCGAAGTTTGAATCTATTCGCTACAGATCGGGGGGTAGAGCCTTTTTAAGGCCCCGGTTTTGACTGAAGATCAAATATCTCTTTGGGTTCCCTAGGGCTGTGAATAATGAACTAAATTCATGTGAAATATAACTTTATTGCAGTTTATGAGGAAAAGAAAGAAGGCTATTTCACTAACTTCTTTTAATCATTATCATTATAGATAGAGAAACAAAAGTGAACAAAAACTCAAATATTCAGTATCACTTTAGGCAAATGTTAGCCAACATTATTTCATAATAGAAAATCAGTAAAGAAATAAATGGCACTGAGTTCCTAAACTGTCCCAATGAACACATAACACTAACTTTCAGTCATTTGACTGTTTTTGGCTATCAAAGTCCCCGTCTCTCTAAATTTTGACTGACTAGATAAAACTTAGACGGAAAGAGACTCACTTTGACAGTCAAATGACTTAAAGTGAGTGTTACGTGTTTACTGGGGTAGTTTAGTACGGGCAAAGACAGAGGTGAGTTCAGTGCCAATCATCTAGCTAGGAACAATAGCTGGAACAAAAGATAATAAAAAGGGCTGCAACCAATCACAACCAATATAAAGGGTGGTGGCAAGTGGGATAACTTGCATTGATAAGAATAGATATTAAAAAGAAAAATGACAACAGTACTCATTAAGGCCAATCTATGTAAAACTGTTAGAGGAAAAACATTATGAAAACCAGCAAATGGAAAAAAAATATATATTCAAAAGAAAACCCATCCCATCGTGGGTTAACAAGGTCAATTACATACAGTTAAACAATCTCATGTAGTCACCTCACTGATGATTTCAATATCATCATCACTGTCAGCCTTAGCAGCTTGATTTGTTGAATTGGTAGTGTCGTTCAAACTAACTATGTTATCATTTTCTATACTTTCATTAATATTACTAACTAATAAGGTAGTCTCCACTTCAGAGATAAAAGGGTTGCCAGAGGAGATAACTTCCTCTTCAATGATGCAACTTTGAGGCACAGCAATTGTGTTTTCACTTTCGCTCCTGATTTGCTGCTGTTTCTCCAAAAATGATACAATAAAATCATCACATTTCTCTAAGCGCACTCGACAAGGTTTCACATTATGCATCTTCAAAAGTTCTGGTACAGTTGGACAAACGACAATATCACTATCACTATCGCTATCCGAATCAAGTCTTGGCCGTTTACTTGGAGTCAGACTTATAGAGACAGAGTTTGGACCATTCCTTTGATTGATGAAAGCACCAACCCTTAGAACATCATTCTGAGCAACAAGGGGTACAACAGGCCTTGGGTTGCTTTGAATCTGTTTAAAGCGGTAGGCTGGATTATGTAAGGGGAACCTGGATCTTGGTGCAGGATGCTGATTACCACCACGGAAGACTGTTCGCACAGGGAGAACTTGCCCTCTCACAAAGACGGGTCCTGGAGCTCTCGGTCTTGGCTGCATTGATACTTGAGGAAATCTTCCTTGGAATGGTAGTGGACTGTTTACCCTCACAAGAGGAGGGGGAGCACAAGGCCTTAATAAGAGTCCAGGCCTGATTCCAGAACTTTGAAGAGCTGAAGCGTTCACAGGAATCATTACTTTTTCCAGGGGCTTTGACAACTCCATGTCATCATCCCAATCACTTGGAGCTTCATTATAAGAGTTGAAAGGATCACCACCATTTTTGTAAGCCCAACTTCTACATTGTGATTGTATAGTTGAAGTTATCTGTTTGAAACGCTGATCTGTCTTTTTGCTTAGTCTGTCAAGTTTCTTTCCAAGAACCATAACTTTCTCAACATCTTGCTTATTTTTCAGACTGTGGAATCGAGCTTCAAGGTCCCTTATCCTTTTATTTAATGCAAATCCCACAGCTCGGATACTGTCAATCCCATCTCGAAACCAAGGTACTTGATTAAGAGACTGCAATTGTTCCATGGAACGGACGCCATCCATATTACTCAGGAAGTTAGAAGGATTCCTTGATTTTAGTTGTGGTTGGCCTTGACTATTGCTTGTAAATATTGGCCTAGAAACGGTAGCTGACTGAACAGGCACATTAATTCTATTCGGCTGAGAATTAATAGGTTCCAACCCTGGCTGCAGAAGGTTTCCTTGTCTAATTAAGATTCTTGGTCCAGCTGAGGTCATAACTTGCTGTGCAACAGTGCCAGGAGGTTGAAACGTTTTTGCTTTTGTTTTCGGTTTTACTATTGGTTTGGGTGCTAATGGGCGGTAATTCCGATTTATAGGAGCCAGCTGAGGGGTAGGTCTTGATGATGTGGCGACAGGTGCATTTCTTGGATGGCTAGGACTTTTCTCCTCCAGAATAGGCTGTACAAACTGGGATAGATCTAGATAATCATCCTCTTCTGAGGCATTTTCTTGGTGGCCTTCCACATTTGAAATGTCTGGTGAATTTTCAAAGTTTTCACCTCCAAAGAGGAAATGATCACCAAAATCGATACTTTCATCAAAAGCAGAAGCAGATGCATCAGGATTGTCAACTTCTTGAACAGTAGCATTGACCTGGAGATTATTATTGACCTTGGAACCAGATGCTCTAGTTCTGGCTGGATGTTTTCTTTTTCTTTGCTTTTTACCACAGCATTTACTTCTATCCTCCTCCAAACGTTCATTTTTCCTAAGGTCATTAGAGGTAAGGGCATCCCTACCAATGAAAGGAAAAGTTATATTAGATGACGATTGAAAACTGAGAGAAGAAAGAAGTAATGATCATGGAGTAAAGATATGTACTTACTTCTTCTCCTTCATAGTGTAGCTGAGTAGAGCCCAGCAAATAGCGCGTAATGGCCATAGCTCCTTATAGTTGCACAAAAAGCACGCCCATTCATTCAGGGCAGTTATGGTATTTAATTGGACATTGCCAAAATTTCTTCGAATACAGGGCTAAATAAAGCAAGTATGCAAATGAATAAAAAATAGATAGTAAATAAGATAGATAAATTTCATACTAGGTATATACTTTTAGGTTTCAGGATGCATCTTACCTGACAAAATACATTTGGGCAGCTACTACAGCAAATGACTTGCCCTCCTTGGCCGCACCATCGACAGTATAATTCTGAACCATCAGAATCTTTGGTGAACTGTCCAATACCATAAAAGGAGCGACAACGATTACAAGTTAATACACGGAGAACTTTGTGACGATTTCCTAAATGAATGTAGTTGGGGGCTGCTCCAATGTGCCTACCACATGAAGTACAGTGTAAACGTAGTTTGAGCACACCCTCAATTCCATCTGAAGAGAAAAGAAAACTTTAAGTAAAGAATAATTTGTAAAGAGCATTGTTTGGCACAATGAACAATTACTTACTAGATTGAAACATCTCTTTGTAAAATGCAAGTTCTTCATCAGTAACCCTCAAAACATCCTGGTGCACAGTTACAGTAGGATCTGGCTTGCAGGGGGCAATTTCTGCACCATCCTCATACTCCCACTCGTCCACTAAAACATGAAGGTCTCCAATTACTTTTATATATCCAACACATAGGCACAGACACACATCAAATAAAACTTACTCTGAACTGAATGTTTAGATGAATCATCTGAATCACCAAATTCTTCTATAAAGCGTGGGGTCTTATTTGGAATTGCGCCTGTTTTTGCTCTAGTAACTATTCTGTTTTCTTCAACATCAGTCTTAAATTTCTTTTCACTATCTGCAACAGAGAAAAGAGGGGACAATTATGGCACTCTCAAATATACCAAATACCATAGATAGTAAAATTGTACAAGGTTGAGCATGTTATTTATTACCTTCATTATTATCTGCGGATGAAAATGTCTCAATCCCTTCTCCAAAGTCACCATCTAAAAGAGTTATCATCGGTGAAAGAGCTCTAACTTTTTCAGCACTTGGGGAATTCTTTTCTTTTTCTTTAGAGGCTTCAATTCCTTCCTCTAAACTATTTGTAATACATTCTAATGTTTCATCTACTGCTAGAGGGTTACCTTTCTCTTCACTACTAGAAAGTGGATCTCTTTCTCCCACATTTAGAGATGGTGCATCTGTGACGCCAGCTCCAGTGTCATTATTTATAGGTGGGGGGGTTTCTACCGCATCTCCAAAGGACACAGTTTCACAGATAGCTTTTTCTTCATTACTGTGAAGCGTATCTTTATCACCTATGTTCTGAGGAGGAGTGGCCGTGATCTCACGTCCAATATCAATATCTGCAGGTTCGAGGGATTCTGTTTCTTCTACTGCTGCAGATTTCTCTTCGGTACTGTGATGCAGTTCTCTTTCACCTATGTTCTGAGGTGGAGTGCCTGTGACCTCATGTTCAATATCATCATCTATAGGTGGGAGGAGAGGGCTTGCACATCCAAGAGAAGAATCTACATCAGCGGATGAAATTTGTGGTGTGTCAACATCACTGCCGCAGAGCAGATCTTTTTCTTCTGGGTTTCTGATGGGAGTATTTGAAACATCAACTGATTGCAAACTATCAAAGAGGACCTCATTATCTGAGACATCCTGTTCTCTATTATGATTTGTTGAACTTTCTGGGTCAGATTCTTGATTAACAAAGTTGGAAGTTGAAACTGTTGGGTCTTCTTGATTTTGGAGCTGAGGAAGTGCGGCTTCAGAATGATACAGATTTAATTCTTCAACAGGAGTATTGTTTATGTTGTAATCAACAGAATTTTCAACTTCATGCAGTGCTGTGCCTGTACTGTGTTCTCCATTATCAAAGCTCCCTATAGGATCATCTACAGGTGGAAGATACGGGCTTACACACCCAAAAGATGATTCTGTCCCAGAGGATGTATTTCTAGTTATGCCAACCTCAGGATACTCCATCTCTGTTTCTAATGGTGGTTCTGAATATGAACCTGTCATATTAAGATCTTCATTAGGAGTAGAATACATACTTGCATCTGCCTCTGGGTTGACACTGGCATTAGGAAAGTAAGCATCATTCTTTTTAGGAGCTAGAAATTCTGATGGATTGTCAGCACTTATATTCTCAGGTTGTTGTGCATTTGTATTCACATCACCTGATGGCTGAATGTTATCAGGAAATACATTTTGGTTTGAGAATTGTTCGGGTAGAAATTGACTAGAAAATCCTTGACTTGGGGAGACACTGTTAATATAAGTCTCTTCATGAGGGTTCTGCTGAAGATTTTCAGAAAATGACAGCAGAGGAGCATTATCAAGACTTTGATTTTGAATCTCAGGGCAATATGACGTTCTGTTCTGATCAGACGTGTCCTGACTACAATGGGTATTTTCATACACATTATTTTCATTCATGCGAATGTCATAGATTGATGGCTCATCAAGCTTTTGATCACTTTGAGAGTGAGTAGCATTGTCTTGAAAATAGTGCTCAGAAGAATTCTGAAAGTGAGGTTCCGAAAAGCTTTCAGCAACTTCGGTATCATCTTGGAAGGCCGCTGGTACACTATGATTGTTCTTCGGAATATTTATATGAAATCCTGGGATGTCACTGTACTCAAAATTATGGTTGTCCATTTTTATTTGATGGCAACTTCCTTCAACCAAAATATAGAACTGCGAAAAAGAAATCAATTGGTTATTAATAATGAAGCACTAGAAATAAGCTTTGAGAAATAATACACTAAAGAGAAAGTAAGTAGGATAGGAACAGTTGGCATTAAAAAATGTAAGTATGGTGATACAAAATTGATCATTTAAGTGAAGTCCAGGCATATTCGTCGAAACAAAAATAGTATATTGCAAGAAAAGTAAAATCAGTTTATCTTCAGAATAGTGCACGAATACAAAGCCAACTAACCTGACACTAATGTTTATCGAAAGGTACAGCAAAACATTAACATCGTAAAATTGAAAAAAGATGACCATTTTATACATCTTAAGACACAGGGAAGACTCAAAAAACATACCTGCAGAACGGCTTTACTGTGATCAAACCATGGCTTTAATTAAAATGTTTAAAGATACACGACAACAAACGCCGCCTCCCGCACCTTCGTTCTGTTTTCGACGAGGGGGGGGGGGCGATGAGCGAATCTTCCAAAAGTATGATACCAATCTTGATATGTCCTAGAAAAAAATCAGCCCCATTAAACTCTCGCGTGAAGACTCGACCTCAAAGGTCATCAATAAATAAAATAAATAAAATATTACTTCGCTTTACATTCAAATTCACCGGTTCAAAGTTGTGTTGGTGGCATTGCGACTAGTTACCGAGACTGACGAAAGGTTGCGCTGGTTCACTGTCTTCTACGCCATCTGTTGGCGATCTCGACAACTGCTGAGGGACACGTCCAAGACAAGAAGCTTCTGCTTGTTCGCTTGTTCAAACCTAAACACGAGTGGTGTGGGACGGACGTTGTTGTGTTCGCGTGTTGGTCTCGCGTCTGAAAGGGAAGACGCGCGGTGTTCTCAGAGCGTCATTTTGCCCACTCACGAGTCAAAGTTTTAAATTTTTGACGTTTGTTACCGGCGTTCCTCTTTTTGATCTGGAAGGATATTCATCACCAGCAAGTAAATTTAGCTGCTGTCAGTTTGTGGACGCTGTTCGGCAGTTCGGCTTGCCTCTCGCGACTCAACTTGTTTTTGTTTTCGAATTGACAGCAGACGAATTTGGGAAAAGTGCATCATTTTGAACAGACTGCAGTGTGTTGTGTGTCAGTGATTTGGTGTCAACAACGTTTTAGTTAGTACCAGTGGACACCCGCAAGGCACCCCTCGAGAAGGCTTTGGAAGTGGAGGGCGCAACGAAATGAAATATTTTGTTTCCGTGTGTCGTGTTTAATTTAGACCTCTATTTGCTTTGATGTTTGCTCGAATCAGTGCCTGCAACGAGTGACGAAATCAATTTGTGGATAAAGTGACTGCGGTCTGAAATACCAGACCCCATTCTAAATCTTGGGTAAAGAGGTTATGTGACACACTCAAAATGCCTGTGATTCTTGTTGATAGGCTACCTTTGCCTAGTTTGAAAACATACACAGTTATAAGTGTTGCACTACTATCCTGCTCTGTCTACTATGCTGTGCAAGTCACCAGTGAAGCCAATTGGAAAACAAATGCTACTACCCCACATGAAACAGTGGCTCAAGCGTCATCGGGGAAGATACAAGACCATGCATTTACTCGTGTGCAACAAGCCATCGAACCAGGGACAATTCAAGCTGAACTACCACCACTTCTCAAGGCCAAACCTACTCTGAGTGTCCAGATTGCAGAGGTCGTCACGTACATGGTGCAGGAGCCTCTTTGTATTTGGGTGAGTTCATGTGTTGGAGCCTATTTTTAAAAAGTAATCACTCTCACTGGTGTTTTTTTTCTCTTCTGATATTTGGTATGCTCCTCATGATGCATTTCATCCATTAGTGCCCTGACCTATTTTCACTTGCCAATATTGTGCCCCAAGAAGACTGTCGTGTTAGTATCTGAGCCGCTTTCTAGTCTGGTTATCTCATGCCTTGCCTTATGCAGATCCCCAGAATTCCCAGTAGTCCATCAGATGGGGATGGGGGAATGCGCAGCCGTTGGATTAATCAGTCCACTCCCCCATTGACCTAGAAGCTATCCAACTGTTCTCCCTGAGCCCCGAGGAGAACGGGGTAGCCACATTGAAGTCATTTTAGAGTGACTGATGCTGAGATGACGTCCTCATATGGCATCACTAGTGCCAAAAACTTGTGACTAGGTAGTCGTATTGATTTACTTCTGACATATCCTCGTCTTCCCTGCTCTCCGTGCCAAAGTTGTGGTAGGCAACCAGCGTGGGAGTGCCTGGGAGTGCGCTGCAGTTCACGAGAGGGGTGGGTGGGCCAGGCGCAAGGCGCAGCAGGCACCGCGTGGTACGGAACAAAGAGCTGTTGACGAAGAAAGTATATGTTCCGTACAGCAGGGACGCCTCCCCATTTGCAGACCCTTCGTTCCGTTCCGGAAAACTTGGTTCTGTTCCCGCCCCTTCCCTTCCCAACTGAATGGAAACCTGTCGTTCTGTTCCGGCCTGAGATTTCGTTCCCCGTTCAGGCAGAAAGCCATCATCATGAAAAGTGTTCGTGAGGGACGAGCAAACGGGATTGGTTCCGTTCCGCTCAAATTTCGTCATCTGTTCCGAAAAACCTCCATCGTCGTAGAACCGACATTGAGCGGGGTGCTTGTGGTAGGCAACCCGCTTGTGTCCAGGAGGAGGGGGTGGGTGGGCGAGGCGACGCGCACTGTGAGCGGGCTGCAGCGGCGGCAACGCTCATGACGCTGGCATGCATTATTGAGCATGTGTAAGTTGGCGCAGAGCGGGGCAGAGCGGCGCCGGCCTCAAAGAGGGGCACCGTGCGGCGCTGGTGGAGTGTCCATACGGTCCCGACCTGAACCGACCCATGCCCCACCAACCGTACGGCTCTAAAGCCATACCTTCGCGGCTAGCTTAGTTCGGGCATTTCAATCATCATCATTTATTTAGCTTTTAACGTACTATTTTGAGGATAGGAGATTTTTTTTCCATTGGAAAACGGCTGTCATGTCAAATTTACCGCTGTTGCGGCAATAATCGTCTGGAAGCACTTTTGAAGTAGTTGTGTTGCGGTGTGCCGATAATGGACTCCTGGAATAATGAGGAGGGCCGTAAAAATGTTTTGCCTCCGCCCGAAAACGAACAGCGGCGGTGTCTTTTACCCTTTCTCGTCCCGGCCCGCGGTGTGTTTCGTTGCGATTTGCACCGACACCGAGCGAAAGGCATTAAGGACGTTAATAATTCAACGAGGACACCCCGCGACTTAAAGGCCCCTCCTCTGTGCCGCGCTACACGGCGAGAAAGCGGAAGAGACTGTTAATATATGTTTTGTCTCTTAGCCAAGTCAAGCTTTTACCCGCGCACGGCTAGAAGAAGTAACGGAAAAAAGAAAACAATGAAAATAAAGGAAAAAGAATGATGGTTGGCTTTTATCATGGTCATTTGGCGTTACTGCGTGGTGATGGTCTTTAATCAAACAGACTTTTATTTTTACTTGTTTTTTCGAGGCCCCAGTACTTTGCAATCGTAGAACAGTTATATACTGGAACGCAAAATGTCTACCCATCTGTGGTGAAATTAACCGAAAGACATACTAAGTGAAAACTCGCACCCCCCCTCGCCCAGGAAAACAATGAGTATGCTTAAAACTTGATGAGGATGAGCGCGTCGTGTGTTATCTCAAGCCCCTTATGTTTCTACATATTTTTATTTTTTGTTTCGTTACCGATGGTGGCGGCGGCCCGTGCAGCACGCGCCGGTGTAGCAAATCGCTCCGTTCCTAGCGTTGCGCTAATTATGTTACAGCCGCTTATGTTTTCGTGTGTGAGAGCGCGATACGGCGGCGCTGATAGCTCTGCCGGCTCTGCCCTGCCGTCACCGGCGCGGCGGGCCTGCGGGCTGCGGCGGGCTGCGGCGGGCTGCCTCTGATAAAAGATACACTGACAACAGTCATCGACGCGAACAGAGGCGAGCAGACCACTACTTGTGATGGGTCGCGAAACATCCCCATGTTTTGAATCATGATGGCGACGGGCAGAGGAAACCTGGCGAGAATCAGCGTTCAGCAGCAAGCCTCTCACTCTGCGGCGGTGCGCACTCCGCGCGGCCGCGTTTGCTGCTGCGCCGCCAGCGCCCTTTCTCCGGCGCGTTGTCGCCCGCACACCTACTCTGCAAACATGCGCTGCACACAAATAGAAACTCCCGGTTAAAAATATAAAATAGCTGTGGTGCAAACAGTTTTATTTGTACACAACTAGAAAAAATATTTCGACGACAAAAAATGAATAGATGGGCCGCTTTGTGGCCAAAAAAATAATAATAGCGATGCCAATTTTTGTTATGTTTGTTGTGTAGTACAGTCCCATAATATGGCTCAAAAATACCCCGACGGGTTTGAGATTTGCGCGCCTGTAGCCGGTTTAAAGCGGTTTGAAGTTTAAAGATCCTCGTAGAGGTACACTACTTCGCGCGTATTTTATTTTTCCATCGTTGATCATCGGCAGTGTCCCTTCCGGTGGCGAAAGTGGATTACCATTGGTCGGGCCCCTGGCGCCGGGCGAGCCGAAACGACCAGCTGGGACTTCACGGGTCCCTGCTCCTATCCGGATAAGAGTGGAAGTGGTCCAGGAGAGCTCCCTTTCTCGCGCTCGTTCTCTTTATCTCCTCCATCCCCCTCTCCTTCTTCTCCTCCTCTCCCCCCGAGATGCCGATGCGTGCCTCGGGCCCCACAGCTGCTGCAGCTGCTCGCAGCATCCTTCCTGTGTGTATCCGTTCGTCTTTGCTTGGCTTGCGGTGCGCCGGCCTCGGCGGAGGAGGGAAGTCCTGCCGCCTTGGGATAAACGACCGTATTATCGCCTCCATTGGCGACGCTACGCGAAAACGCATCGAGAGGCGCTGCCGCCGCGAGGCCGGTCAAATGTGCGGAACATTCCTGCAAATAGCCCCCCCCCCCCCTTTCAGCGCACGCTCGCGTGCATGCACACTGTGGTGCATATGGCAAAGACAAACAAGCGTGCCGCGGGCGACGGCAGGCGCGCAGGCTTACAGACACGATTACTAGGCAAATTCGCGTTTCGCCATTGGTGCAATAACCGTTTTTCAGCAAACCCGGAATGACGGACCCGTGCACGACGGAGAGCTCGCCTGACTCGGCCTGACCCCTCCGCGACTGAGCGGCTATTATTATTGTTTGCTCGCAAATGCTGGCGTTTGTGGCAAAAACTTGCAAATTTGCACTCTTCGTTCTTTACAATGAGTGGTCTTCATATTACGAAGGATTGGATTTGTAACGTACAAAGGATCAAGAACCACATATTACAAACGGATTTCCTTCGTATTACAAAGAGCACCAGTTTGTGAACAGACGCGTGCTCTTCGTATTACAAAGCCGAGCCGTTCTGTCTGTACTACAAAGGGCTCAAATCCTCGGCACGTTACGAAGAGCAGTTCTTTGAAAGAAACTTACAGTGTGTGGGCGGGTGTCGAATTACTTATACCCGGTTCAATAAGTCGGCACTACCCGCGGGCCGCGTCCGAGGTCCGGAATGCACTTTTAAACGAGGATCGCCCAGATAGTTCGTCCGTTTTTCTGCAGATTCCTTCGCCAAATTGCGATGGGTGCGCGCCTGCGAGACGGACGGTAGGCCATCCCGCATTACACGCATGTATTGCATGAAAGATGTTGCCTACCAACCAGGCGCTATGACAGCTTGCATGCGTGCTGAACAACTTAGTAGTTTCGTAACGTCGAATAAAGTGCCTATACTGTCTGGATGACCCCTTATCCGGCTCGTATATTGAGAGATCAGCCGGCCGGATTCAACAGGGACCGGGTAAAGTCACCTCTAGCCAGTGGGCGGTCGCAAATTTTATTGACACGGTGGGTAATGGATCAAAACCTTTTCCTGGTACTCATTTGAATATTTTGTAACTGTGACGATGACAAATATCCGGCGCGATCATTTTTCTGCTCTGATAATGTGTGACATTTTTGCCGATGTTAGGAACTCCTCCCAGTTTCGCATCTCTTTCACCTTTTCACACTCAAAGACGAAGACTCACCGGCGGAAAAAGAAGGAAAACAGCCGTTCCAGTCACAAAACGATAAGACAGAAAACAAAAGGCGAAAATATCCCGCGTCCCAGTTCGCGCCAGGCTGACCTGCCGCTTCTAGGAGCCAAGCAGCCTGCTGTAACGCTTTTCCCGAGCATAAACGCGGAATCCGGTTGTGGGGAAGGAGGGCAGTGGTATGGCGCTCTGTCGGGAGCCCCTGCTGCCCTGGCCCTCCCGGTGACGCTGGCCCGCGCTGGCCCGGCGCGGCGGCGGTCGCGCGTCGGCCGAGTAGCCCGCGCCGCGTCCCGCGTCTGCTGGGCTGCAGGCTGCTGTTTCCTCTTCCTCCGGGCCCTCTTCCTCCTTTAGAGATGGGGGGCGCGACGGTCTCAACAACTCATTCGTTTATTTTTATCAGAGACATTGTCTTGCGCCCGCTGACGGAAGCGGCTCGCAGGGTGTCAACACGCACGAGTGCGCTAAACGCTTCCTCCTCCTCCCCGCCGCGCCTCTGCTTGTGTGTTTTCCTTATGGTTGTGGCCGGCCCCCTGTTTTTCGGCCTGGAAGTCTCTCTGTAATGCGAGTGATTACGCTCATTCTGCGCCCGCGCCGCCGCCGTGGGCTCCGGTCGGGGTCCGCCGCCGAGGGGGGCTGGCTAACCGGCTGGCTATCGCAGTGTCACACGCACACGCGACCATGCTCACGGTCCGCCTGTTAGAGCACCATCCTAGAGCCCGCGCCGCGTCCGTCCCCTCTACAAATACGAGCAGCCCCGTGTAATTAACCTAATACTCTGTCGTTCACGACAGTAGAAGGTCGCGTGTGACAGTCACAATCATGTCACATACATGTATGGCATACCCAATGAAAAATTTGCCACATGATTGTTATACGTCCACTTTTGGGCGAGCAGACATTTTGTGAGTGCACATTTATCCGCATTTATCCTCATTTGAGTAACATTTTTCGCACGCACTTTCAAATGTAGGAATGTCGCGCATTCACTGTAAGTTTCTTACAAAGAACTGATCTTCGTAAACGTACCTTTGTAACACAAAAAAATTCATGTAATACGAAGAGCACGTGCGTATGCACACAAACTGGTGCTCTTTGTGATACGAAGAACATCCGTTTGTATGGTGGTTCCAGATCCTTCGTGCGTTACAACCTCAATTCTTCGTAATCTGAAGATCGATCTTTGTAAGGAACTAAGAGTGTTCATACCATATGGTGGGCGGACGTGAGCGCACGATCGCCTGCAGTACCGGCACCGTCACCGCGTCACCGCGATGGCCACCATCAGTACGAGCATGGTGCACCTCGGGCCCGTCGGGCGGGGCCCTGGACGGTGTATCGAGCCGGCCCCGGCTCCTCCCGCCCGCACGATGTTTACCCATCCGCCCACCAACCTGGCCGGCGCGGCGGCGGTGCCAGCTGGTGGGTCGCCAAGGGCGTATGTGTTGTCTCCGCGCCCCTCTCTCTCTAGCTCTCTCTTTCCTTTTCTCTCTCCTTTATATACTCGCTCTCCCTCTCTCTCTCTCGCACGCACACAGCCCGCGACCAAAAAGGGGAGAGATGAAAGGGAGCCAGGCGACGGACGGAGAAATAGACACACGCTAAGGAATGCCACGGCCAAAATGTTTGAGGTAGGACTGTTGTTCGGTGTGCGCCTCGCAGTTCCGCACAGTTCGCTCGCACCGGCTTATTGCTTTATCAGCACGCGGTCGCACCTCTTTCCTCCTCTTTCCATTAGAAAGAAATTAAGAGAGAAGGAAAAGGAAGAAGAGAGGCATTCACGCTCAGCGCGGCAGCCGGCGGCAGTTAACATGCAATTATTTTCCATTCGGAAGCTTGATAAAAGAAGTGTGCGTGGCAAAGGGGTGCGAGTGAGAAGGACGCTGCCCGTGTCGGTCCGGCGCCTCTCACACATTGCCGCGCTTATAATTTCTATTCTCCTTTGCGGGATCGAGGCGCTTCGGTCGATGCAAAAAACAAAAAGGAAACGCTCGCTGAAGTCGAGTTTGACTAGTTTTTTCCCCCGTTTTCATAAAGTGGCCGGTTTAGCGCGCACCCACCGTAACCTCCACGTGCGAATTTGCGATGTCGCGCGCTTGCTGTACGCGAATTACACAGGAAACACAAGTGTGTGGTGAATGTCGCACACAAGGAGTGTGAATTTCCATTTGTATACGCACGTACGCGCATTGTGCGAAATTCCAAAGAAAATTCACACCTCTTTTTATTACAATGCGCGCGGTTCAGCAAATGAGTTGACTGGTGTGAGATGGGTAGGGAGGGTGGGGGTGAAGGAAATTTTTCACGAATCCAGTATGCGAGCCACGAGGAAACTGCATACATTGATGTTGCGTCATGGACCCGCTCCTCGACCCGCTCCCCATCCATAAAGCGGCGCGGCGCGTTTGCAGCGGCGGGGCAGCTCCAGAACAAAGAGCGACGCGAATATTTGCCGTGCCCCGGGAAAGTTTTTCAGAATTCGAGACAGAATCTATGAACAATCGCAAGAAGAAAACAAATCTAGAATTCTGTTTTGAACACTATAATTTTTTTTTTACGGATGAAATAATGCTAAACTTGCCAAACCATTATGAGGTGTAATGAGATGGATGTTCTGAGGAGCTCGAAGTTCGGCCGTACGACCTACTAGCCTATAATAGCTGAGTTAAATACAGTTGATTAATTTGCACTAGGGCTGAAAAAATATAGGACCAATCAAATTTTTAAACGCGCCCATGCGCGACACATATGGTTTGGGTTTGGTGGAGGCATATCTTAGATGCCGACGTGTACTCAAATACTGGCACCAGCGTGCTGCGGAAGCCAAATTGGCGCCAATACTCTGTGACTGGAGCCCTGGGCGCGGTGCTGGAGCCAAAACTGGAGCCGAGCGGGGTGGTTGGGCCGTCGACTGGATGACCTTGAACTTGAGGTCTGTCCTTGCGTGGCCAAAGACAAGCAGTGGAAAGAAGGAGAGAGGTGGGCGGAGGAGGGGAGGGAGGCAAAGCAGAGCGCAGCGGAGGCGCCGTGGCGCCGCCAGCGTACTCTGCAAAACGTAGAAACACACATTATTTATTTATTTGTGAAAATCGTCTGGTTTGCTCCTTCAGCTATCTCTGAACCATGCAATGCACCAGCCTTTTGGAAGAGCCTGCGTACCTGACCCGCTTGCACCAGGCAGTGTTCACAAAATCCAAAAAGAGGAAAGGTTCACGTTTTTTTGGTGCAAATCAGCATGAAATGTCGTCCGTTTTTCTTTACTTACTTCAGTGACGAACTGAAAAATAACTAACGATGCAACCGTCTCGCATCCAGAACACTACGAATTGCTTTGATTTTTGCGGTAATGTATGAAAACAACTCTTTTGTTTCACAGAGAAGTAACAATATCCATTTTGGGGGCGAGGAACGTACTGCAGCGTATTACGGTTTGCACCCATGACACCAAAAGACCGAAAGGGAGGGGGAAAGGGAGTTTCCGATGCCGGTACCCGACCTTGACTTTATCCAGTACGCGCTGCACTCGCCTGGGCCTCGGCCTGGGCTGGGCTGGGTCGGAGTGGTCGCGGTGCAGGTCGCAGTGTGTAACCATGTGTAACGCGGCCCGCTATTCGACTACGTGTGCGAACAGTGGGTGACTCGGCAAACCCCATTCCTCTCCTCCCTCCCCCTTTCCTGTATCTGATTGGCCACCTCTCTCACGGATCGAAATGGGGGTTAGAGGCCGACGGAGCTTCTCGTGGCCAAACTTCTCCTTATGTGGCTCCTCGGCCTGACTACTTGTCCTGCTCTAAAAAACGAAGCGTAGGAACAGTCCCACTGTTGCGAACGTGGTACAAAATAGCTTACTTTTAAGTCAGACATTCTTGACAGTCTGAGGGCATTTCTTAATTTTAAGATCTTTTGGGTTTGGGACATCCCTCGAGGACTGAAGAAGGCCACGTCAGTTGTTTTTCAACAAGTCTTTTAGTATTCGGGTGGCTCGCTGACTCATTTGACGTGCATTTGACCCACTGGGACAAGTTGGTAACATTAGCATGCTGGCCTCTCTTAACTCGTGTATTTTTAAGTAAAGCGCAAAAAGTTTACCTGATTCGGTAGCAGTATATATATATGTGATAGAATGTGATCAAAATGTTTCTATGGTCAGTGAACCTTAGACCCACATCAGCTGACATTCTGCTGACGCCTAATTAAGTAAAAAAGGAAAATAAACAGATTAAAACATATGCGAGGCTACTCGGTTCCTTATCATTGCCGCGATTGAAGAGCCCCTCTCTGTATTATTATCATAGAATGTTGCAGACATGATACGCTTTATTGCGAGGAGGAATTCCGGGGGCGGTGATGTAGGTAACCCTCCGAGCGAGACGGGCGCTGTGAGTGTGCCCTTGCAGGCGATATTACACGGGAAAGCTCGTTTTTTTCCTGCTTTTGTCACACATTTTGCTCAGTGAAACGAATGATATTGCAAAGCGTCGGCTCAGCCAATCGGTCTCGGGAGGCCCGGCCCGGGCGGCCCGGCCCGGGCGGCATAGGCCGACTCTCATGCAGTACACACACTTGAGTCCGCGGCTGGGTCGGCCACTGGCCGTCGCCTCACGTGCACGCGCGCGCACGTGTCCCGGCGGAGGAGAAAGAGCGCGCTCTGATTGGAGCCTCTGCCGGAGCCTCTGCGGGAACCACTGCTGTACAGCCGGCTGGAGGACCCGACCTGCACGTGGTTGTGGTCATATGGTTCATTCATTCATTACTAGGGTGTTGGCCAGCGATCTTTCAGAATTATTCGATTTTACCGAGGGGTCGACCATTTTGTTGGTGTGCATGGGAATATCTGGAATATTTGTGGAATATCTGAAATACGTTTGGAATATCTGGAGTACTTTTGGGATATCTGAAAATATTTAGTGGAATATTTGGAATACTATTGGAATATCATCTGGAATAGTTTTTGAATATTGTCTCGTTTGTTTTACAAACCGCGCAAACTGTCCCCGCCGTGTCTGGGCCCCTCTCTGGTCGCGGGCGGCGCGGGCCGGGCCTGGAGCACTGGACGGGACACGGCCGGGCCCGGACCCGTACGTAGTAATTTCATGGAAGTGGAGTGGAGAGTCGACCTTGGCGTCGTCGCGCGCTCATGGCGCTGTCGTCATGGGGTTTTAAGGAGCGCAGAGCCTCTCTCGGTGGAACCGACATGGTACGCGCCGGCTCCCGCGGGGGGACACGACGAACGCCCGATGACGGTGACGAGTTTGACAGCGCGTGCTAGGAGAAAATTATTAATCGCAACACATCACCACTGGCATATTGCGAGCCAAGGATAAAACACCGCTAAACAGTATAGTTGCGAGAATTATTTGCATAATGTAAAAGTTCCTTTGTGTTCTTAAAATTTACAATGTTTGCCATTCCTCTCATTTTTCTGTTTATGTCTGCACCATATGCAC
>NW_026267268.1:190006-193050 GCF_000697945.3 Frankliniella occidentalis | reverse complement strand
GCTCTTACCGGCGCAGACAGGAGACCTGTCTCTGCCTGATGGTGGTCGGGAGGGGTGGGTGAAGGGAAGGGAAGGGGGTTCAGCCGGTGGTACCCGTTGGGTTTGCTGCGCTGCTCGCGACGAAAGTGCGCATACACCTCCATGCAGTTTATCGGTACAGGGGGAAAGCAAAGCTGAACTGGCGAACTGGCGTATACGCGGGAGTCGCTGGCTGATGTTTCTGATATAGCACCACTGCAAAATTTAAAAAGAACCCTACCAGCGTAACTCGACCGACACAGTGTGGGCTGAAATCGAGCTGAAATCGGAATGCTTGGTTGATTTGCATCGCCCCGCGAGGAAATGGTCCCAAAAGATTATGCCTTGGTGAAAGGCTGCTGGATCCGGCCGCCTCTGCTTCCGGCTCGGCTCGGCTCCGGCTCGACCCGACAGCGGAGGCTGCAGCCGGAGCCGCCGGAGACGGCCCTGAACTTGAGGCCCGCCGCCGCCCGTGAGGCGGACCGACCGCGCTGTGGGCCGGGTCAGCCTTAGTCGGCCTGACCAGGGATGACCACGGGTGACCACGGGTGACTGCCTCTATAAAACGTCTCGTTGCTCTCGGAGAAAAAAAATCCACGGTCCATTAAAATGCAGATTTTGTCTTTCACAGTCGTGATTTTACGACTTTATTTACATATTATTGTGAAACTTAACTTGTAGGAGTATATGGTTTTGAAGACTAGGACACTTGCAAACAGCCGACGCTATGTTGTCTTACACCTAATAGTCTTACGCAGTTCGATGTGCGTCTCTGGAAAACCAAGGGCTGTATTTCTTTCCTTGTTAGAGGTTTCGAGAGTGCCGAAAGGCAAAACAAAACACAGTGTTTGTTTTTGTTGTTGTTTTTTTTTTTTCGTTATTCCCAGGCCACGCTGCACACGTGGGCCATCTAGTGTAACCGTCTCTGCCGAATTTCAAAAGTACAGTGGTGTCCAGTACGCGTCTCTCACACGCACTGGAGTGAAGAGATGCGGTCACTGGATGCTTTGCAAGCGCGGAGAAGAGTCTCGTGGCGCTTAGTGACGTAAATCGCAACCTCTTTTAGTTGTTTCGTCAGTCGCGTATTGGAAGTGCGGCGGTCCGGCCGCGCGGGTCGGGCCGGACGGTGCAGTGTCGCGGGGCGCGCATACGGGGGGCGGGGGGCGCAGCAGCGCACTGCGGGGTGCACCGCGCCCGCTCACCCCGCCCACCACCCGCCTCGCCCCGCTTGTTAAATATATACACTCGGAGGAAAAGTACCTCTCGCACGGCTGAGTGCGTCGAGCGTGGTGGGGTAGGAGAGGTGCGTGCTCCGCGGCCATGCCGACGGCCGGTCGCCATCGAGTCGCCGCCAGAGAGGTTCGCAAACCAGTCCCGCCGGCCGGGGTGTCCTTCCCTTCCCCGCTCTGCCCGCTCCGTGACGCCGGGCGCGCGCGCGCCCGTGACGTCACCGACGTCACCCGGACCTCCCGCACGACGTCACCAGCTACGTGCCGCGCGCGGTGGCGCCGGCCGGCGTGGCGGTGCGCTAGCGGCGTTAGTGGCGTTAGCACTGTCACGTTGTGTGCGCGGAAGGGAGCGACGTGGCCCAACCCGGCGCCGCCACGCCACGCCACGCCACGCCCCGCCCCGCCCCGGCCTCGAGGGGTGGCGCCTGAACCGAGAGGAAAAGAGTTATTGGAGACCTCCGTGCTGGCCTGAAGTACTTGGTTGTAATACAAAATGTTGAGCAAAATGAGAAAGCTACAAGCACAAAGCGAGAGAGAGAAGGAGTTGTCGTTGATTCAGCTATTATGTTAGAGGAGTAAAACTTGTGGTTTCGATTTCGTGTGTGTTGAGAAGCACGTCGGTCGTGTTTGTATTATAATTATTCCGAAAGGTTCACTGCCCCAAACGGCGGTGGGTCAGGCAACCCTCGTTACCAATTAAATCGTCTCTCGCTCACACACAAACATACTCGTACGTTTTCTTCTCGCGTGAGGTATATATGCGCGGTCAACAGCCGCCCTCCTCGGGTCACCTTTGCTTCCTTGGCCTGCCGGTCGCGTTGACATGTCAGTGAACTGAACCGCCCCGCTCCATGACGATGCGGGAGCGGGGTAGCGAACGACCGCGCCGGCTCCCTCCGCCCTGGCCGGCAGGTCGGAGACCAGCAATGCATTATTTACGTGCCCGGTCCGAGAGGTCGTTCAATAGCGACGCGGTTCTCTACACGTCGGGGGGAAAAGTTCTTGAACGGAATGTCATAAAACGCAGTTTTGGGCCCTTTCATATGACGGCACGTGTTTTGTTTACAGTTCCACTGTTAGAAAACCCTACAGGAAATGTGTTACGGTACGCCTGGTACGCCCCGTCAGTTTGTCATCAGGTCCGCGACCGTAATTTTGGATTACAGTTCACTCCGTACGGGATGTACCGTAACTTCACAAACTGTCTTTTTGGTCAATACAGCACTTGACTTTTACACTACACTGAAGCACGGTCCATATCTTTACAGCCTGGCCCCGTACTTAAAATAGACGAAACGGACCGTAGGCAAACCGTACTCCCTTACGACAGTTTTAACAGTGATCCTGTGGGCGTGAGAGTTGGGTAGGTGCGTTTTCACTCTGTTCGCGGTTCGTCCCGTGGTGTGCTAGTAGCGTAAGGTCCACGTTGTTGAGGTGGGCCTGGGCCAAGCACGCGTAAGTGCACGGGGCTGTTGTGCTGTTGGCCGCTGTGCGGTGCGCAACGGCTGCCTGCACGGCTGCACCCGGCGGCATTGACCCGCACAGGGGCGGGCGCGGGCGCCACCGCGGGGGGGCGTCCTGGAGTCACGGCAGTCTTGTTGACGAGGTGCCCCGGCAGCGCGCGCTCTCAAAGAGTCAACCGCTTTGTCGGTGACCCTCGTGCATCCAGGTCCCGCTTGGAGGGTCGCGACGAGTAGGGAGTGGAAAAGGCCTTGCTAACACCTTGTGGTGCGTCTTTGTCCTTGTGGAATTACCAGTTGATGGCGGAAGGTGTCAGAGGCTCCCAGCCTTTATGAT
>NW_026267268.1:186833-189956 GCF_000697945.3 Frankliniella occidentalis | reverse complement strand
GTATGCAGGCGGTCCTGTGTACTTGGCAAGTTTGCAGGAGGTAGTGTGTACTCTTGGTCAAGTACACACTAAATCTCCTGCATACACGTATAAAGGTTTTAGTGTGTACTTGACCAAGTACTCTTTATACCTCCTGCAAATGTGACCAAGTACACACTATACCTCCTGCAAATGTGACCAAGTACACACTACCTCCTGCATAGTTGCCAAGTACACAGGACCGCCTGCATGCATGTAGGTATGCAGGAGGTACTGTATTCAAGTACACTCTTGGCTTTCCAGAGAGTCCCACAAACGTGTAAAGTAAAAGGCACTTCGTTTAACAAAAGTAATGTCTTATTGTCTTGTTCATAATGTACAAAACAATGTTTTCGCAGTGTTCCTGGGCCATGGCTAGTCATTTTTCTGGGCCTATTTCGAGTGTCCCGCGGAGCCCGCCATGCGTTTCCATTACTGCGTGCACTGCCCCGCTCTGCTCATCCGGTGCGGCTTCAAGGCCTCCGGCGGAGGAGTTGCGCCCCGTTTGTCATCATTACCGCTCGTTAGGAGGGAGATGTGTTGCAATGACAAAAACCGAAAAGCGGGCGCCGCTAACTCGTTTTTTTTTTTTTCGTGGAGCCGATGTGAGCCCGTGGACCGCGCGAGCTGGACGTCGCGGAGGAGGCCGGCCGGAGGTCTCGTGTCCTCCCCATCACGTGTACGTGACGTGTGCCCTTGACCGCAGAAAGTGATGCACTATATAAGTGCAGTCCTTGTTCTTGTGTAAATAACATTGCCTTACGTAAGGCAGTAAGGAGTACTCCGAGCTTAAGTCTAAACGGTCTAAACACTGATAAACTGAGTGTGCATTGTGCAACTTTTTAACACTTATATGTGTGCAACTGCAAGTTGAATACTTCCAATTGTTCAACTCCGCCACTTGGACGTGTTCAGCGCGGTAGGTGTGCACTTGGAAGTGTGCAACTACTCTGTTGAGCACTTCCTACACAGTGATCGTTCAATCTAAGGAATCGTTCAACAGAGGAGTTCAACAGTTACAAGTGTACAAATAGGGAATTGCACATAAGTATTAAGCAGTTGCAGCACACTTAGTTTACCAGTGAAGCCAGTCTACACTTTCGGATTCGCATTTGTGCCAAAGGCACCTGAATGACCTGAATCCCCAAGTACACTACTCGATACAATAACTTGACCTTCTAGGCTCATCACTATCCGGAGCTATTTGCATACTTACATTGCACTGGAATCCGGTTTGCGATGCTTTTACTGATTTTTTGCAGTATCCAGTGATAAAATGTTATCAATCGTGCAAAAAATCATGGGAACCCTGGGAACCGCTATAAATCCCAAAACACTACTTGAGTGGTCACTCAAACACAACCAAAATAAATCACGGCCTGTGGCCGTGCCTTGCTATGGAAACCGCCAGACCCTGTTACTTTATTTAGGACCCAAGGTGCTAAATGCGCCATTCTCCTTTTCTTGAATCTGATTGTGAGTACACATCTACGCTACGTGCTTTTATAATCACAAACTTCTAAAATATTTTCACGAAGTTATCAAAGCCGCGTGCGGACGCGTGACGGATTCCTGCTTTCTGGTTTGAACCGATCGTCGCCCCGAGGTCGGGCTCGAGCGGTACCGTGGCCGTGCTGGTCCATCCCTCTGCTACTCCTTCGCACCTCCGAGATAGATGGCCTTCGCGGCCGCGACGCGATATTTCCTGGAGCTCAATCACTGCGCTGCATCTGCATCCCAGCTGCACCCGCCGCGCCGTGCGGCACCGGCCTATCAGATCAGCGAGCGGTGGGGAAAAGGCCGCGTTTCCATTATTTTTCTGTATGTTTTTCCAACTTCTCACTCGCTCCCCCTTCCGGACGATCAAAAGGACTCAATTTGCGGAAAACTCCTTCCATCCGGCTCGGCCGGAACGCCTTGACATGCCAAGGACGGTAAAGGTGCGCGCGAGCACGCTGAGCCGAGATGATTATCGAGTGCGGTCAAGTCCGGCCGCCAAAGCCGCGCGCGATTGACACATTTCAAATGTGGTCACACTAATGGGCGGGAAGGCGAAGGATTTTGATTATTTTTTTTAAGCTTTGCATTTGTTTTTCTCGTGGATGTAGACTTTTGACACAGGCCATGGACGGTTTTTTTTTTGTTTTTTTTGTTGTTTTTTTTTTAACTTTTTTTGTGGAGCCAAAATCTGAAAGGGCTGAAATCAAAAAGTATAACATAAAAACACCTCAAAATAATTTTTTAAAGAACAAATCAAATGCACCTTCTTCTTTTTTTGCCTGGTGCGGGTGAAGTGGCCTAGAGCCTGGAGCCCGGCTATGGGGCCTGCGGCCGGAGCACAGCGGGGGCCTCGCTCCCGCCTCCCGGACGGCAAGGGCCTTTCACTCTGTGCCGTACAGACGGAGAGACCCTGCGGGCAATCGGCAGACAGACGGGCCAGGCGGACAGGCGGGCAGACTTATTTCCAGCGCAGCCTCAAAGCCGCAAGGCGACGAAACAAGACGGTGGGTAATTTTGCCCGAACGACCCGTAACGAAGGTCAGTCCCTTTTCCGGCTCCCCCGGGACGCGTATAGAATCGGCCGCCCGCCGTGCGCGAGGCTTCCGGCTCGGAGTAGGGGGCGTAGTACAAGAGGTACACTCAAATTCTCATAGCAATCTTGCAAATCGTGACAAATGCATGAAATTTACAACATACGTTCTGACGTATTGCTGGGCGGGACCAGTGCATGCGGGCATACGGACGGGTCGACTCGTTAATATTTTTCCGCTATGTGGTTCCGTACCTGCGGCCGGGCAGCAGCAGCGCCCCTCGAGCAAGGGTTTGTTTTTCTTCGTTTGCCCCGGAGCTCCGAAAATCCCGGCGCGTGCGTTGCTGGGCGTGTGCCGCGGGGTGTCCGGGGCTGTTCAGTTACGTCACGTCAGGGTCGCCTCGATCGCATTGGCACGTCTCACTCGCGGAGCCGCCCCTACTGGCCCCGACGTATCGCTCTGTGACAGCGGGCCGTCTTCGTCCGCTCGGAAGTGTTTCCTGGTCTAGTGGTGCAGCGCCTGACCGTGCGTGACCCGCGCTGCCGGTCGCAGGCCTGGTTCAAGGAGACTGCCA
>NW_026267268.1:162184-181850 GCF_000697945.3 Frankliniella occidentalis | reverse complement strand
ATATTTTACCTGTTTGTTTTAGACCCTGATGAACATGGCGTACTGCTGTCTCATTCTACTGGGCAAGCTGATTCAGCGTGTGGTGTTTGGACAGCTCAGAGTTTCTGAGCAACAACACGTAAAGGACAAATTTTGGAACTTTGTGTTTTACAAATTCATTTTTGTTTTTGGGGTAATAAATGTCCAGTACTTGGATGAAGTGGTTCTCTGGGTTGCTTGGTTTTCTGTGCTGGGATTTCTACACCTACTGGCTCAGCTGTGCAAGGATCGATTTGAATATGTAAGTAGAAGTTTAATCTTAAATTTTGATTCCATGGAGATTGTGCTCTTGGATTCTGGGTAACTTGTAGTAGTAATTTGAACTTTGACTGGTCTATAAGTTCATTTTGTTTGCCTTCTAGCTCTCGTTCTCACCTACAACACCAGGCTGGAGTCATGCAAGGCTGGTTGGCCTGTTGTTTGCCATTCTCCTCCTCTCTGGTTTTATGTTCCTCATCTGTATTGCTGTTGGCTTCTTTGATGGATTCAACACATTTGCCTTTATGGCTGCAGAGGTAAATCATAGTTTTATTTAGTAAATGTGAATGTGAACATGAATTTTAAACTTATTATTGTGATGTGATTGCAGTGTGTTCTGCTAACTGTGAGGACTCTCCATGTTATATTACGGTACATTCTGCATTTATATGACATGCGTGGAAGTGACAGTGGTAGTTCAGGAAATCATGAAGGTCTTGCCCGGGTTGTGGCCTGGGAAAAGCGAGGGCCTGTTGCTTATTATGCTGAGTTAGTTTTGGAACTGGCAGCTTTACTAGTGGATCTTCTTCATCATCTACATATGCTTCTATGGTCAAACATATTCCTCTCTATGGCATCACTTGTGATCTGCATGCAGCTACGTTTTCTCACTCATGAAATACAAAGGCGATTCAAAAAGCATAGGAACTACCTTTGGGTTCTCAACCACTTGGAACAAAAGTAAGTGTGTCTATCAACAGTTTGATAATTTACACATTCATTTTATGCCTTGATGTTTTTAACATCTTTCTTATTTCACATCTTATATCTTATTTTAGTTATCCAATGGCCTCAGCTGAAGAGCTCGCTCAAAACTCGGACAATTGTGCCATATGTTGGGAAAAAATGGAAACAGCCCGCAAGCTCCCCTGCTCTCATCTCTTCCACAAGTAGGTGCCATGATGCAAGTTAAAGAATGGTTCGCAACTTATTTCTACATGTAACTTCATTTATTGTTTTTCCAGTTCATGTCTCCAGTCATGGTTGGAGCAGGATACTTCTTGTCCTACTTGTCGTCTTGCTCTTTCTATGCAAAGTCCTATTACACGTGACCATGGCCCCTTGGACCATACTTTGCTGGCTGTAGATGGTGGTGCTGATGGTGTTCAGGTTGCAAGGAGACCACCTGCTAACCACTTCTTTCATTTTGATGGTGCGTATATGTTTCCCATAAACAACCTTGGCAACTGGCAGAAAAATACAATTGTTTCATTTTTGCAGGCTCGCGATATGTTTCATGGCTCCCAAGTTTCTCAGTTGAAGTTACCCACACACAACTTCTGAGAGCAGATCAAGGACCTCCTGTTCAAACGTCCCAACTAGATGCTATGGCTCGTCAGGTGATCTTTTTGATTTAATTTTCTTCTCATTTAATAAAAATACATTATGGGAAACTTGTACTTGGATAAAGACATTCCTAGAGTGACAAACTCCAGCTAATATTGGATGATGGGCTCCTCTATTTAGGTTCAGCAACTGTTTCCTCACATGCCCATGCCTGTTATCATGGATGACTTAAGGCTCACTCGCTCTGTTGAAATCACCATTGAGAATATTTTGGATGGGCGCTTAGTGGCTCCCCCAGGGCGAAGATTCCATGAAGAACCTTCAGGCCCTATTGCAATTTCGTCAGTTCCCACAGTGTTGCCTCAGTCAGCACAGCCTTCTGCTCCAGACGCCAGTGCTCAGAGTATCACTCACTCAGACAGGTGAGAGAGATTTATTGTGATATACCGTATGTATCTAATTGGCATAATTCTAGTACTAACTATCTAAAATTTGTTAGCACTGCAACTGATGAAGAGCCAAGCAACCTTGGTGGTCGGTTTTCAAAATCACCTTCGGAGCGCGAGCGCATTCTGCACCTGCGGAAAGAGCAGCTACTTCAAGCAGCGAGACGCCGCTACCTTGATAAGCAAGAAGGATCAAAACCCTCTTTTGATTCATGTGTAGTAGATGAGAATGTCATTGCTCCTGATACAATGGCGTAATAGGAAATTAATCTATGTACCTATCTGTTTATTTTTTCCCAATTTGAGATATTAGATAGTGTCAGTTTACAGCTGTGGCTATAGATCACTACAATCTTTGAGCTTCCGAAGCTTCATCTTGAGAAATTGTTAAAATTATACTGGAAGATTTGGGAACTGTCAATGGGCTTTCAAAATTGTTTTATATCCAACTATCATTGTATTTGTACTGGCTTGATTAGAAAGCCAAAATTTACATAAATTTAACTTTGAAAATGTGATAAAATTTTCTTTGCATGAAGCATAGCTGGCACCTTTTAAAATTTAAAAGAAAAGAAAGAAAATACTATTTGACATGTTAGGTTCATGTTAATTTCGTTAGATTAAATTTAATTACTCTTTTTGGTGGCTTGTTGCCTATTTGTGTGAAGTATTACTGGTGTGTTTTTGTATTTACCATCATAAATATGCTTCCTCAGTAAGAATGACATAACGGATAGCTTTAAATTTTGAGTGGAATAAATCCTTTAACAAGTTGACTGGTATTATTGTTTTGTAGAGGAATTTGTTGATTGACATGCATTGAACATGACAGTTCAGAACTGATGTTAATTTTATTGTTTCTATTTTTACTATTTTATTTTCTTCTGGTAGTGTCTCTTTCTTATTATTTTTATTTGTATGCTGTTCAAAGAAATTGTGATTGGAATTGAAATTACTTAATTTGTTGTAGATTTAAGCTGTATGGCTAATTTCTTAATCCATGCTGAAATTGATGATGCATAACTACAATAAGCTTGTTAGTTGAATTTTGCTTGACCTGCTCTACCTTTTAACCACTTTAAATGGTATATCTCCTTTCTTCTTGGCAGATTGACTCTTATATGAATCTGGTTGAAGTCTCATTCATGCCATATGAATAGGAGCAAAGTTTTCCCTTACTGTTGGTAACTTGCTGAGGTAGAGGTTGATGTGCAGTTTAAACTAAAAGGAAAAATGGCCTCCTCTGCCATCTTCTAGTGCTGTGGAGTGTGGAGTATTGGTAAGTAGGTGCCCTGTGATACTATTGTTACATGGTTATGTTTTATTTTGTGTGAGCCATGAACTAGGAGTCCTTGGAATGGTCTAAGTTTTTGGCTGCTCTGTGAAAGTACACATTGAATGCTGTCATCATGACCCATTACTTAAGTTTTTGCAGCTTACCTTTTTTGTTAATTTATTTTTGAAGAAACAAATAGTTTTGGTGTTTTTGGTTGGTTTTCAATTGATAACTCAAAGAAATAAAAAAAATAAAAATATGGAAGAGTGATAGTTGACTGCCAAAAATAATAATAATACATGTATTTGCTTGCTTTACTGTAATTTAGCTGTCTTGTGTGCCAAGCCAAGAGTGGTTCTTCTTCTTTTACTCAGTGAGAAGAGTACAGCGAATGTTATCCGTAACATTATGGCCATGAAATGTGTAGTTTTGGTGTTTCAAGTCACATGTCATTTTTAATCTAAAGGTGTTAGTGACTGGTTGCTTTAAACCCGAAAGCAATGAATCTAGTTTGTAAACTTCCATTTCTCTTTGCTTTGCCCTGGAAGTTTCTTTGCATTTATCGTATTGTACTTGTAACAACACTCAGAATAGAAGTAGAAGCAAGTTAAGAAAGTGATTTCACTGGGCTTTCTCCTCTTGCAGAATGTGTGAGTGAATGATTGTGATATTTACATTTTGTTTGTGTAATGCCAAAATGTGTATTGAATTGAAAGTACTGATACCCCATAAAAATAACTCTGGTTTTTATCAGAATTACTATACATGTAAATAAACCTTACATTTGGTAAGAAATGTATGAGTAATTAAGTAATTTGAGTAGATGTAATTACTGTAAACAAATTAGTCAGAACTGGTAGTAGTCGGAAATGATGTTAAATGGTTCCAATAGATGAACAATTGATTTGTGTTAATTTAATATGTATGTGAAAAGACTAAATGTGTAAAATATACGCCTTAATTTCTCCTACACTATTAAATTTGTGTTATTTATTTTCTTTTTCTATAAAAACAATTTCATTAGTAAATTAAGATACTTTTGGAAAAATCTAAAAATCTAAAACTGTTTTAGAACAGTCACAATAGGCTTTGGGATTATCATCATTTTGAAAAGAAAGGTAAGACTTCAGTTGAAAATCAAATTCTTCTTCAGAAAAATCAGTCGTGGAGTTTGATCTAATCTCCTTCACTGGAAAAGAAAACGTCTCTGCTTAGTATTTAACCAAGTCGAAACATGAGGAAAAAAATGTCATGAGTAAGCTTTGATTTTTACTACCTCCATTACAATGGTACTAGCTGAGCTATTAATTTCTTCGGTGGTTTGTGAGAAAGACACATTTTTCCTTGCAGATTGAGGTGTTGGAGGCTTAGAAGAGAGTTTTAGTATAGATCGTGGAGTAGTGTCTTTCTTGCTGGTTGATGCAGTTGAGACATCTTTGAAATTGTCATTGTCTCCTCTTGCAACCTCAGAAACTTTTAAATTTGCTCGATCTGTATTTTCTTTCTGTAATGAGCCGGGAAAAGGGAATTGCACTTTTAAGAGACCAAAACTTAAATAAAAGGGGGGAAAAAAAGGAAGAGAATCGAGAAAAAAAGGCAAACCTGTTTCTTTGCTCTTTCTTTTGATTTGGCAATCACTCTACATATCCTCTGATAATGATGGCTTACAGTCCTCAGCTCTGCCTTTGATTTCAAATGTTGTCTCTCATCCTTGTGTAGACTTGCAGCAATCTCCTCTAATTCTGCCCTTTTCTTCTCGATTTCAGAATTAGTTTCAGAGTACTTTTCATCCAACTCTTCACGCTTTTTAACTGCTTTCTCAAGTTCACTGATTGCAATAACATGAATCTTCTTCAATTCCTCTAACTCACTGCTCAGTTGATTTGCAGTTATTGAAAGGGATTCAGTAAATTGTCTGGATTTTGTCATATCGTGGAACAGCATCTAAAATGAAGTCAAATACAGAAGTAAAATGAAATCTGAAACCTACTCTCTCACAATTCGGTTTGGATTTACTCACCTTCATTTCCTCACTATTTTTTGCAATAGCATCTGTTTTTGCTTTATCCAAATCTTCAATTTGTTGTTTCAGTTCAGCAACCTTTATTTCTTTACCTAGTACCTCTTGCTCTTTCTTTTTAACAGCCGCTGATAAAGCAACTACTTTTTTCTTTGAGGCATGAACAGTTTCTTTTTGATTGCTTAAAGTCTCAACCAGTTCATGCTCAGATTTTTCTATCTCTTTTATTTCTGATTCTAGACTAATCAGGTCATTTTTCCCCTTTTCAACAGACTTTGAAACCATATCTAGGTCAACCTCAGCATTGTTTACTTCTTTCTCCTTTAAAAGATGATGCTTTTCAAGTTGGTCTAACTGAGCCAATTGATTTTGAGTAAATGTTTGATTGTCCTTTTTGACCTTTTGTAATTCCTTCTCCAAAGTTGAAATTGTATCATTTAACTCTTTTATAGCTGCACTATAGTTGTTATCATTGGCAGATTTTTCACTATCTGAGTTGTTTTTCAGTTGTTTCCATTTTTGAGAAAGGGATGAAACATGTTCCCTTTTGGCACATATCATTTGTTTGATGGAAGAAACCTGACATTTTTTCTCATTTACTTTTTGAAGGCAAAGTTTAGTTTCCATTTCAGCCTGCTCTTTGAGTTCACAAAGCTCAGCCTCTTTATTAAAAACTTTAACTTTCTCCAAGTTTAACAATTTTGTCAAGTCTTCCAATGTGCTGAAAGAGGAACAGCCATCATTATACATTTACTTTCAACTAACTTATAATATACCAAGCTACGAATCTTGTCTTACCTTGTAATATTTTCTTTCTCATGTTTTCTTTGAGTTATTTGCTTCACCAAATCAGAATTTAATGATGAAAGCTTTTCATTTTCTTCTTTTTCTTTAGAAAGTTTAGTCCTTACAGTAGCTAACTCTTCTCTCAAACGGTCGCACTGCAAATTAAAAGCAAGCAATAGTCCTGTCAAGTGACAGTGCATACAGCAATATAAAATATACAGACAAAAATACCTTGAGTGAGGTTGCATTAGAATTGACGTTAACTAAGTCAATTTCTTTGTTCAGCTTGTCAACTTCGTCTTCACCGCAAGCTTTTTCACAATTGAGGGTATCTTTTAGCTCTGCTATTCTTTTTAAATTAAATTCTCTCTGTTCTGCCAAAACCTTACTGATAGGTGTTAAAACAAATTAAAATAAATGCTGTGCTATTTAACAAATGCTCCAAGTAATACATTACTCAAAAGATTCCAAAGCAGTGGCTCACCATATACTATTAACTTCAGTTTCCATCTGAGAATTTTGAGTTATTATCTTCTTTAACTCTTCATAAGATTGCTGATTTAAAGTTGTCATTTCAGCATTCTCTAGCAGGAGACTTTTCACAGTTGTTTCATGATCAGCATGATCCGCTTGTAGATTCAAAACCCTAGTTGTTCAACAAATTAAAAACAGAGGGGCACCAAAACACTAAAAATTTAACTAACTTCAATAAACAAAATACCTTTGATTCATAATTTCTAATTCCAGAGTAAATTTTTTTTTTAGAGCATTTGCTTCATCATTTCTTAGCTGTGCTTTCTTAAGGTCAGCTTGGGCTACTGTGTACTTCATACTGTAAGAGTCTAATTCTTTCTGTAAGTTTTCAATTTCCTAAACAAAAGGCAAGAATTAAAAATAAATGATGAGGGAGAAGAAAATCTTTTCCAAAACTGTTGTCAAAAAGTACTGTAAGAATTTACCTCATCATCCTCCTTGGCTACTTCTAATTCCTTTTGTTTCATTCTCTCATTATTTCTTTGTATAGATTGGAGTTCAGACTCCAAACTCCGTATAGTGATTTTATTTTGAAGAAGTTTAGCATCCCACTCTTCCATTTCTTGTTTGTGTTGTTTTAGTGTTTCTTCCTTCCTGTCATTGGCAGCTTTAGCAAGACGTTTGCGTTTTTCCCTTGTTTCAGAAACTGTAAAATTAAAGTCAGTCAATGCAGCCCTCGATTAATTTTCATGAACAAAACAAAAACAAAAACTGTGTACCTTGAAGCATGACCGCAACCATCATATCGTATTCATTTTTGACATCTATAGCTTTGGTTTTAATGCCCTTGAAAGCACATTTGAGTTCATCTTTTACATGGAGGAGGTCAATACTCATAGCACTCATCTGATTGTTGGCCTCAGATAGGTTTTCACAGTAGCCACTAATTGCTTTCACAATTTGTTGATATTCCTGCATTCTACAAAACAACATCACAAAATCATTTTTCAAAAAAGAAAGCAACGACTTGTGATTAAGTTACACCACACAATAAAACTTCAGACAAAAATTATTTTCAATTTGAAAATCAGGCATTCCCTTTGGCACATACTTCACATTCATTATTTCCACATCTTTTTTTCCAGCTTCTTTTTGATTGTTTAGTTTTTCTTGCTGCATTTGTAAATCAAGTAATATTTGTTGCTGCTGGTTATAGCGCTCTCTATAGGACTTTATTGCCTCATCAAGTTCAATAATTCTGCATTCATCAGCGTCTTTTTCATCACATAGTTGTTTGTAGGACGTCCGAATTCCTTGCAAAAATTGCTCCGTCTAAAAAGCAAAGTGGATAGTCAAATGGAGCAGTTTCTACAGCAGTGCATTCATTTAGCACTAATGCATAGAGAAATCCGCGGTTTGACAGATCACTATAGCTTACCTGATTTACTGAGCTACTGTTTGGTTGACTGAGTGGTTGACTGAGTGGTTGACTAAGGAGCATAGTATCCAGAGCGGCAAACTCCTCCTGTGTGCTCGACAACCTAAATACGTCGGCTCTTGCTCCCGACGAGCCCGGAGTTGCCCAATTATCCAGGGGAGCATTATTTTCCTTGTTGTAATGTATGTCACTACTCGCAAGAGAGGACGACATTCTGCCTATGGGTCTCTGTGCACTTATTGCTAAAACATGCGAGAAGTCCTTTCCCAATAATAATGTAGTGTACTCGTCCGAAATTCCGATTTGAGCCTAGTTTGACCTTACCTCACAACGCTTCTAACTTCACGTGGCCTCGTTGGGTCTTCACCACGAACTAAACCGTTTCTGTTTGAAATGTTCAAGCTACGCCACATATCCGGTACGGTTGTCACTATGACCAACGTTCACAGATATTTTGATTTCTTAGGTCAGTATCTACACATCTCTATTCAATTGCTTGGTAAGCAAACATGCTTGTTTTAAAGTAAGTTTTAGATTAATTTAATAAAAATTTATATGATTAAGCATCAACAAAATGTTTCGCTGAAAACTCTTTCAATATTTTCTTCCGTAGGAATGTTGGAAAATTTTCAGGTTCTTCTTTTCCCGCGGGATTTCAAAAAAAAAACAAATACACTATGAGTCAATGGACATTTCGTTTAATTGAAATTTGAGTGTTAGCATCGCAAATGCAACTTTTTCTAGTGAAAAAAAAAATAGAATGAAAACATTCGCAGTGAACTTTGGGAAAACAAAACACAATTAAAGAGTTTCAATTTCAATGGTTCAAATGTGTGCTGCATGCATTTGTTTTTCAAGTCGACAGTCCATTGTTTACTCGATCGTAGCAGAAGACAAGTCGCAGTTTTGTAGGGATCAGCCTGAAGAAGCAGAAAGCAGCAAGTGCGGCATTCTTCTCTGAAACAGAATCTTTTTGATATGTTGGAAACGATTGAGTGAAGGATGAGCAAGATCTGTGCGACGTAATCAATTACTTACCCCTGGGGCAATCGTGCGGTTTTTATATTACTTCTCGAGGATGGAGGGAGTTGAACAGGGTAACTTTGAAGAAAAGGAAGATGATATTTTGACGAATTCAGTGGTCCGGCAACGAAAGATCATAACTAGTGCGAAAGAGACATTTGAAAATGGTGAGCGAAAATTTGGGCGAAAGCTATGAATTGTCTCTGTTATGTTAAACAATCTGTACCTAACTACGTGTTGAAGTGGACTTGTCAACATCGTGTGTATATTATTCCAAGACCTACAGTTTATGGCCTGCTTTTTGCCATATACTTTTCCTTATAATTTCTTAGTCAGTGCTATCTAATCTGAATTTTTATCTTTTATCGTTTATGCTTGTAATAAAGTATTGAGATACAGGTTAGGTGCCCTCACGGATCTGATTTAAATATGTACTTTTTGGTTGCAGCTTCAAGAATGCTGAGAAGAAAGATTCCTCAGACTGGGCATCTTATGACTCCACGACGCTTGTGGATCCAGACAGTTCCAACACAAGTTAGTGATTTAATTCTTCATGATTTTATGTGTACTGTGTAGCATAATTACTACATATATTTTGATTTTGGTTTAATTTGAAGAAGTGAAAATGTATATCTTGACTTTGACAGGAATGCGATGTTGTCTTGATGTTCCCTTCTGGTACTGCTGATTCGACTCTGATGTGGCTACTATCTCGGTTACGAGCAGGTACTCCAGGACTGGTTGCTCATGTCAGGCACCATTCATCATCTGATAGCTATGGCTTCTATCTCACAGCTCCATTCAATGTGTAAGATATTACTTTTTGTACTATTTTATAAATTTGTTGGTTAAGAATTTGTTGATTATGAATGTTGTTTGTAAGATCTACCTTTGTTTGCACACTGGTAGGTTGTTAAAAGCAGCTGAAGAGATCCATCTTCCTAAACTTTTAAAAGCTGAATATGGAGGTGGTTTAAAGGAACTGGTTCAGGCTGATATTAGCAGCTTTGAAGGGACAGAATGTGAAGAGACTTTCTTCAGCTCACAAGAAAGGCAGACACTTGTGCTTCATCTGCTGCACTCTCTACGCGCTGGTCCTGCTGAAGCTGCTGCTTCTGATATTTTTGGAAAACTGCGGTTTATTGAAGGACAAGCAATTGGTAAAGATAATAGAAAAATGTATTATTGCTCTTAACTTATGACAGCTTCACTCATGGTTAATGCTCTATTTTTCTCACTTTCTTCATCCAGTTCCAAAATGTCTCTCAGCCGGTGTAATATCTCAGGTGTTTCCTCTCCACGATCTTCCATCGCTCCAGCAGCTACAACAGTCATGGGTCAGAGCATTCTTGAGCCTGCAACCTTTAGGTAAGTTAAGGTCCCTAATTTGGGAATTTCCAGTCTGGAGAGAGTCGGAAAACAATGAATCTCAAAAACTTTCTTGACATTTTTATTTTTGTATCCAAAGTTGGAGGAGTACATCAATTTTTGGCTATAACGTACTTAGACCAAAACATATTTCCACCTTTTCTTGTGTTTAGTGGTTTTATTTTCACATCTGTGGTTAATGGCTGCAGCTGCATCACTATACCATAAACATTTATTTCATTTTAACGAGCAGCAGATGGAACTTTTGGATGCTCTTCTGTATCAATTTGGTGGATGCTATTTATTCTACTGATATGAAATGTATATTTATGAAATTGTTAAAATATGTTGACAAAATTGTGTCATTCACTGCACCAAGATTAGCAATGATAGCTGTTTCTGAAAAACCAAGAACATCAAGAAAGAATAAAAGTTTAGGAAGTTTAAGGTACTTTGAATTCTTGGGAAATGGCTTTTCTCTCTTGTTGGTGTGCCTTGTACCTTATCAATAGTGGTGTCTTATAATGTGTGCTAGTGGATGTTGTTTGGGAATGTTGGTGTCTCATGTATGATATATACTCTCATAAATTTCTGGTTGGTAGATTTCTTTGTAGATATTTGGTAATTTTGGTTTTCAGTGGTGTGTCAATGATCGCAGTAAGAGTTTTGTCTGTAGATATAGATTGGGGTGGATGGGTGTGTCCTGGTTTTACTCTGAAACTAATGTAGAATTTTTCTGAGTTCTTGAATAGTAAAAAGAAGTTCACCTAAATACTAAATTAATGGTTTTAGCCCTCTTTGTTAATATATCCATATCTACTTTTTATTCAGTTTTTAAAACTGATTTATGATCTAATTTAATGCAATGCTGAATAGCTTCTTTAACTATAGTATCCATTTTAGCAATTGATTGTGCATTTTCCATATTTTCCTCTTTATCTTTGTCTTCTAAAGTCACCTTACCCCTGCTCTGTCATTCTTTCTCTCTCCCTCTCACTCTTTTGCTCTTTTAGGTTTTGTTTTCCTATCTGAAAAAAATTGTCTTTCTTTCTCGGTAGATGCCATCTCTGAGTACTTTGGTGTGAAGATTGCCATGTACTTTGCATGGCTCGGACACTACACTGCAGCACTTCTTGTACCTGCGTTCGTTGGATTTATGTTTTGGGTAAGCTTGAATGAAGTCTGATCATAGTCTCCTTTTTTTGAAACCTAGACATCAGAAAATTGAATTTGGGGTATTAGTACACAGGTACTAGTTTCTGCTATTGCATGTTTGATTGATGGATTCTGTTATGTGCAGTTAGCAGGGTAGGATTTTCCAGTTCAGCTGTTTGATTGTAATCTAGTGTTTGTGATTCAAAGGATTCTCTTTTGATCCATTGCTGTCTTGACTAGACCATGCTATCTTTGCTTTTTTTTCATCAGCATAGGTTTGACCAATTCCTTTAATTTAACAATCTGTGTTAATTCTGTAACCTGTGTACATTGTATCTGTTTACCCATGTGTAAAAGTTCCACTAACTATCTAAATTTTACAGGTGGGTTTCAGTGGCCGTTCACAGCATGCACAAGATGTTGGATATGTCCTTTTTTCATTCTTCAATGTTTTATGGGCCAGCATTTATTTAGAAGCTTGGAAACGGTATTCTGCAGAACTTGCATATCGATGGGGTACCCTTGACCAACGAGATGAGCTACTGGTTGAACCAAGGCCGTTGTACACAGTAAGTAACAAGTTTCATCACCATTAACAGGAATTTTTAAAGGCAAGTTTATGAAAATTAATTATTGTCATTCTTATCAATCATCACAGGGAGTGTTAGAAGTTAGTCCAGTAACAGGTAGACTTGAACCGTACTTTCCACCTTGGAAAAGACATGTCTTTCGCTGGTTTGTTAGTGTTCCAATCATAGGTCTTTGTCTTGCAATTGTATTCTTCGTCATGATAATCATTCTTCAGCTTCAGGTATATTCCAAAACTTTGAATCATGCATGTGATGTGCAGTTTTGAGTCATTCATTTTTTCAACTTATAACTTCTCTGAAATGCTTTCCAGGATTGGTGGGACAAACGGATTGAATCTTATGGTTACCCCTTTTGTCTAAGCTACCTACCTAAAATTTTACTGGCCATTGTGATAAGTGTTCTTGATGAAGCTTATTACAAAGTTGCATGCTGGTTGAATGACAAAGGTAAGATTAATCGATCCTCAAGTCAGGTTTCCCTAAAACGTATCTATCTACCAACTTGTTTGCCAAGTACGATACATTGATAATACGGAATGATTGTGCATGTGGTTATTTTTTTAAATTGGACTGTAATAAGGAGAGAAGTTGGATCCCTGCCTGAGCTGGACCCTTTTTTGAAAAAACATTAGAAATTTAGAAAATTTAAGAGTTTTACTTTTTTGCAAACAGAAAACTACAGACTTGAGACCAAGTATGAAAATCATCTCATCGTGAAAGTGGCTTTGGTTTGTACTTCTCAATAATATTGATTCTCACTATGCTGGCTGCTCTATATGTATAGCAAGCACAGGGTGAACTTATTTTGCAATATGGCTTATTGCTAGGAAAAGAGCCATATTGAAAATAAACACTCTGTATGTTTCAGTATTGTAAGGATAAGAGGATTGGAATGGCCTTGTTGCACTGAGCATTGCTGCATTTATAGATTGCTCTGCTACAGTTACGTTTTGTTGTGGAATGTCAATCACAAGTTTGGAGAATTTCGCTCTTGTTGTCAGTGATGTGTAGTATTTTTTTTTCTGGCCCTTTTCTGTTGAAAGCAGCAAAGAAGCCATGGCATGCAATATGCTGTGTTGTGTAGCACATTTTCATTTTTAAGTGTTAAAAAATTACTGCTTTGAATGAGGGAATGATTGCTGGTTTTAATTCTTTCTGGAAGGGAAGCTAAGAATTTGTGTGCATGTTCACTTTATTGAATGGAAGCCCTTTACATGTATGACTGGAATTATTTAATTACGCTTTTCCAGATGTCTGTTATCTACCACATGTGTACCTTTGTAGGTTATCTATTGCTCATTGTGTGTTCTACTGTTGTTTTCTGTATTTATTAGCAACTGGATTTATTACCAAAATATTGTGCATTTGTGTATCTGGAATGTCTGTTCAGTGATTTGCTCATTCAGTGCGGCTGGATCACAATGTGGTCACACTTTACAGGGTTACCAGCCCCCAAGATACACAGTCGCACTGAATTTGTGAATTTCTATTGGCTCTTCCTCCAAAACCCTTGTGGTGGTCCATTGTGCATAGTACAGTAAATGCAATTGTATACATTATTTTCTCAACAAGACTTGTATTTATCTGGAAGTGTAGCTTGAAGTACAGTAGTGCCCATTTTTAATGTGCCAGACAGTGCTTTGTGCTATGCCGTCGCAATCTGAAAATGTAGTGCATAAATCAGATCAGCAGGTCATAGCATGAATTTTGACTGTAGAAGTTGATGCTAAAACTGTTAATTATATATCAATTTTCTTTTTCTTTTTGTTACCAGTTCCAGTTTGTGAACTCGTTCCTTTCCCTGTTTTATATTGCCTTCTACCTACAAGATCAGGAAAGGCTAAAGGAGGTGAGCCATTTCTATTATTAGCTCACTTTTTAAGAGTCATTTATTCTGTTCTAATTCTTTTTTTTCTTTATTGGTTTTTAGCAACTAGCTGCTTTACTAATTGCTCGTCAAGTGATTGGAAATTTAAAGGAGTCTGCTTTTCCATACATTCTTGAACAATGGCGCCTTGCCAAGTTGAGTTTTGATCTATTTGGTGCGTTAAGCCCATCTGTTGAAAATAAAAAGCCTCCTAGCCTAGAGACCGAGCATCAAGAAGGGTCTACATCTGAAGTAGATACAAATAACGAAATATATGAGGAGGGAAGGTCAAACTCGGGAAATAGGAATGTTAGTCAGGCAGAGTTGGAAAGTGCTCTCTACAAGGTGAATGTTTGCTTGATCTATGGAAGAACTTGATTTTTACAAAATGTATGCTTATGATTAAACAATCTGCATTACAATTATTTTTTCAGTACAATGGAACATTTGATGATCATCTAGAGCTTTTCATTCAGCTTGGATACGTTGTTTTATTTTCATCTGCCTTTCCAATGGCTGCAACTTGTGCTCTTATTAATAACATCATTGAAATTCGATCTGATGCCTTCAAGCTCTGCTTCATTTTTCAAAGACCTTTTGGACAGAGGGTCCCCAATATAGGAACTTGGCAGGTAAATTCTATTACTATGTACCTATTCATCAAGATATTCATAATGTTTTCAAGTTTTAATTTTTGTTATATCTCTGCATCACTAGAATGCTATGGATGTAATGGGATTCATAGCAGTTCTTGTAAACTGTGCATTGATTGGTCTTTCGGGACAAGTTCATCGCATGTTTCCTGAAATGTCAACAACACAAACAATTCTTCTAATTGTTGCCTTGGAGGTAAGATTTGCCTGTGTTATGTTGAACATCTATCATTTGTGATTAATCGTCAATTTAATAAACAGAATGAGAGTTTAACAGTTAATAACATTTCCAGCATGGCATGCTTGTTATGCGTTTCTTGATCACTTGTGCCATACCCGATTTACCTAAATGGGTGGCAATAGAAATGGCCAAAGTGGAATTTGCACGACGTGAAGCTCTCAGACGACTCTCCTCTACTGTACAGACACCTGCCCCAGAATCATGCCCATCACAACCAAGCACTTACATTGGAAGGTGAGCAATCTTCAAGAGGTCCACTCACTCATCCCTCCTATGTTCAACTTCATCAGCTTAGCGCCATTTTTCTTGTGTCCTCATTCCTGCAGCTTTGTTTTCTTTTTATATGTAGTTGTTCAAGTTTGTGGCACAGATTTATGGTTTCGCCGGCTGCCCACGGGAGCCAGGACGGCTCAGAGGCCTCCGTCGACGAGAGCGCCATCAGCGCCGCCGCCAGCGCCAGCCGGACCAACACGCCCCCAGCCTCCAGGTCCTCCATCTCGGGCACCTCGTGCCGCGACCTGGAGGATGCCACCTCCAGAGGGAGCACGCCTAGCACGGGGCGAACGTCCGCGGCGGTACTTGTCCTGGAGGAGGGCCTCGTCGAGGAGAGCCGGCAACAGACGCCGGACAAGTCGTCCCCGGCAAGCATCGGCAGGGTGTCCGTGTCTAGCGCGAGGCGCTCGCACGACTGGGCGGAGGGCGCGAGCGGGCGCGGGTCGCTTGCCAGCACCCCGCTGCAGGACATGCACCCCGTCCTCTCGCACGCGCTCCCGCCCACCCCTGCCCCCTCGGCGCCGCGACGCTCCCGCGAGTGGCTGGGCACGGAGGCGGAGGCGGCGGCGCTGCAGCACCACCTGACCATCGGGCCGCACGGCGGGGCGGACTGGGTGCGGCGCCTGGCCCTCGGCCTGGACGGACCTGCGAGGAAGACCAGCGAGCCCGAGGCGAGGAGAAGCACCGACTGTCTCGCCTCGGCCAGCAAGGTACGACCATCTATATTTCATCTCAAATCCGTTAAGTCAAGTATAACCAGTTGAAATTAATAACTGATGGTTGCTGAGATAAAGTCTGAAGGTCACCGTCATTATTTTCAGGACTTGGCGGCTTCATCAGACTCTGATTTATTAAAGTCAGCCCCACCCTGGACCACAGCTTATCTCAAGCCTAAGTTTAGGCTTTCGCCTGAAAGGGACCAGTGCTTCTCAGATAGCAGCCCGACCACTTCTAGCCAGGAAGTTGATGAACCAGTGCAATCTCAAGGTGAGCATTAGACCAAACTTGAATCTTAAATTCATTTAGTTTCCAATATAATTCTATTTCTTTACGTACCTTTTGTTTAGGAGCAATACCAAAGACTGGACAAGAGCTGGATCCTGCTAAGAAACAGCGGGTTAAACAGAGTCTCATGAAGCGCGCTAGAACAGTTGCTATGTTCTCTCTGAAACTGAAGGAAAGGAGGGCTCGTGAAGCTCAGGAGCAGTCAGCAAAGAAAGCTGAACAAAAAGCTATGGAACAAATGTTGCACCCAAACCGTCAACCTGGGGGGGAACTTGGATGTATTCCACTAGAACAACTCATATCAGTTGAGGATGTTGCTGTTGATCTTCAGCGCCGCAAGAACCATAACCACTAATGTGATAAATCTGTATCTTAATAATTATTCCCTGTCACTCTTTGATGCAAGCACGCTCTTCAAGTTTGCATGTTTGCTTTGAGATCAAGCTTTGATACATTTCAAGGGTTAGAATAGCAAACCATAACTTTGATGGTGAATTTATCTGAATGGTTTTTAAGTGCCTTTACACTCATGTCACAGGACAAAGCATTAATTGTTGCGAAAGGTATTCATTTTGTGGAGTTTGTAAATCGTCGGTAAAATGCTTTGTTATGTGAGTTGGATAAATAGTTATTTCTGTATGACACCTCATACACTTGAGCCCTTCTTCAGTCCAGATCAAAATGCCATGCCTCCTCGCCTCCTGCCAACTATATATCAAGTATTAATTAAGCTGATTACCGCTTACAGATGTTAGATTTTCAATGGGCTTTGAACATGTTAGAATATAGTTCTTTATTTACTCTGTTCAGCTTTTCTCTCCTTTCTGAATTGAATTGGTGGACAAAATATAATCCAGTATGCCTACACACACATGTGGATATTATAGGCTTGTGTCTGCAACTAAAGTAAGAGAAAAGTAAATAACTGCAAATGTAGTATTTGAGACTGGCTAAGTTAAAAGATTTGTTGTAAGAAGTCTTATTACTTCAACTCTCTAAAAAAATATTCTTGAAATAAATTCTAATTCTTTTACTGTTGTGCATTTTAGAGTCCGTCCTTTTTAAGTTCAATTCACTTTCCATGTCAGAGTAGTTTTGAGCTGTGCTTGAATTGTCGAATTCTAGAGAATGTTGTTCCCCATAGAAGAAGTGGTTCTTTGTGAGATATTATTTGATGTTTTGCAACAAGAAAACCATAGCTAGGAGAAAATTTTTAGATGCCATTTTAAGCAATCCCTTTTTGTAAAGAACTCATACTTTTGTATTTTCATGAAGTTGCTGATGTTTGGCTTTAAATAATATTGACCCACTTTTGTCTTCAGAAGGCAAATCAGGTTCAAAGTATTATTTGTTCACTCTTATAATATTGTTTTTAAAAATATAATGGGCAATGTTAATTGTTTGTGAAAAGAAAAAGGTTAATTCTAACTTTGCTCACTGCAAAACTGCTCTCTTACTCGAATGTGATAGTAATATTTGACTGAGGCTTTTAGGAGTCCTAAGGCATCCTCACTGTGGCTTTAGAACAATGTGTTTTTTGATTTTGAGTATTGCTTTGTTAATGTATGTTTTTTATTACTATTTTCGTCTACCATTAGTTTTCTTCCTGTTGATCTCTATTTTTACATTGCATTTTTTGTTATGTGGAAGCTTTGAATAGTGGGTGGCTTGAATGGAAAAAGCTATGATAGCAACAATAACAGATCAAACAAACATACCATCCACATTTGATATGATCTCTGTATCGTAAGGGTGTCTATCAATGTAATGGGAGCCTTCCTGTAGTCTAGTCTGATGTTTGAAAGCCAAAGGCAATGTTTGTTACTTAGAAAAATAATTATCTAATGTATTTATGGAACTTCAAAACTGCGCATACCTCTTTAAACCTTTATAAGCAATGGGTTCAAACATGCTTGATGGTATTAAAACTGTTTAAAACAATTGTGTTAATGATTATGGTTCATATGTATGTAATTTGCTTAGATTTTGTTTACAGGGCTTGCCTTTGTAAGGTGTACTGGCATTATGTATTTTACTTATGTTTTGTATGTGTCTTTTTCTAGTTGATACTTAGAAATGTATTTTTTCTTTAATGATCTCAATTTAGTGTTATGGCATAACTAAAACTCACATGTGAACAGAGTGTCAGATTTATTTGCTGTCTACCATGTTGACTGAAACATCTTTAAGGTATTGCCAACATTTTCAAACCTAAAGTAATCCAGCTTCACTTTGACCAAACAAAGAAGCTATTTTTTTGTGCGTGTTTGAGACTACCTTTGTGGATAGTAAATAATTATCTGTTGTTAATGTGAGGTGAACTGTTGTTAATTGCTCATTATTTGATTTTTTTTAAAATCTATTTTTGGTGAGCAGCATTGCTATCTTTATCATTTATTTTGTTGAATGCCGGTACATTGTGACTGGAAAGACTAAGTTTATGCAGATATTTTAAGAATGATTGAACAGCTTCTCCTTCACTTTTCTGAATGGACAGAATAAGAATTATTGATTGCTTCCCTAGTGAAATATAAAATGTTAGTTGCAGCATTAACTGTACTGGCAAGCTATTTCTCCGTGTTTTAGCAGTATAACTGTGTTTAACATTTTAAGAAGTCTTTAACTGTTCATCTAAGTATGAAACCCAAGATTACTACCTTAATATCTTTGCCCATCTTTTGTAAGGTGGATCTAAAATAATGAGGAAATAGAAGTGTGGATCTGATAAAGTTTGCTGTGAACGCAAACCTTTTGAACTGAAATATTTCAGATGACTTGTACTTACGCTTTCATCATGCTTTCTTGCACAAATTTCGATGTGGGATGTGTACAATTTATTCCCCTATAGAGTTTAACCGAGTTGACCATCTGAATATAGTAAATTAAAATCGAGTTGTAAGTGCTGCAGATATTAGTTCACAATAGATGTAATGCATAGAAGCTTATGTGTTAATTTCAATCAGTGTGTTGATCCGGTGCTGTTTTTCTTTTCTTTTTTTCTAGTTGTACTTTTATTATGCCGTAACATTCAAAGTCAGTTAGTTGTCGACAGAACCCATGACCTGGTTGTGCAATAATCACCTAAATTTAAGTGAACACAAGTGTCCAAATGTATAAAGATTGGATGGGTTGTGGTAGCTTGTGAAAGCATTTGTATGGAATATTGCATGAGGCATATTAGATAAGAATAAAACATTACCACTACATATTTATATCTTCTGTAAATTACTCCTTTTATTTTCCCTCACTGTGACAGTCAAGAAATCCACAATTTTTGGTCGAGTACCTAGCTATAACTAAAGCTGAAGCTATAACTCTGAGACCTTATGTCGACGCTCAGGGGTGGGTGGCCCAAAACTGCAGATACCTGAAGCTGCCAACATCGGAAAACCAAAGAAAATGGACTAGAGCTTTCACAATTGGCAATGATCCGGACGGCAATGTGACGAGATGAGAACTCAAATAAA
>NW_026267268.1:151207-156754 GCF_000697945.3 Frankliniella occidentalis | reverse complement strand
TATAATTAATGAACTAATTACCTAACTTCCCATTGTAATTGTTTACAGATTTGTCATTCAGTTTTCGGATTTCGCTACAGGTGCCCTGTCAGAACCAGCAGTCTCCGGTTGCTTCATGTGGCTAGTCAGCTTAAAGAAGCCTAACAAGATGCAGCTTTACGACATGTGCAAAGTTTCTGAATGCTCTCATTTCTGAACTGGTGAAGAGGAGATATATTTTATGATTTACGCTGTGATATTTGACAGCAAATATCCTCTGCTGCTGTTTATGGATAAATACTATGCTATTCTTGATCTAGTTGATTCTTTTCCTGTAAGCTTTGAAAATAAACCAATTACTATGCACTTGTGATCTTTTTATTTTAATGTCCATAAGTACTTTTGTTCTTTATTACTTCAGTTGTCAAGGCGATGAGGCCGGCACTACTTATCAAAAGTTATTGTTCCTCTAAATCTAAACTTTATGTTGCTGATGCTAAAGCTGTCCAGTTTCTAGTTTGGGTACTTCCATCGTGAAGCCTGAATGATAGTGATGAGGCCACTATCTCTCCTCTCAAAATACGGAGCTGAAATATGTAATTTCTTTGTCTTTTCCTCTAACGGAGCTCTCAGAATGAATGTTTGTCAAGGTGATAAGAAAAGGATGCCCCTGACGATTTCCGTAGTTAAGTTCTTGCACCTGGGCGCCGCCAGGGTGGGCAGCCGACTCCGCAGGGCTGTTCGGCGGGTGTGCCTACCCAGGTGTTTGCAGGCGGCAAGCTGACTCCGAAACGGGCGGTAGGTGCTTGGTTTGTTCTGCCTCGGAAGTCATTACCTAGTACCTAACTATAACTAAAGCTGAAGCTATAACTGAGACCTTATGTTGACGGTCTTGCTGGCCCAAAAATTCAGTCCAAATGTGAAAAAGGCAATTTTGTACATCATAGGAAAAATACTGGAGACTGTATGCTTATTTTAATACTTCTTACAATGAAAGAGAAAATAATTTTGCATGACCAGAATTTTAAAATAAATTAAATAGGACTTGCTCGACCATTATAGTCCCAGACTAGAGCTAGTATTACATAATTACATAAAAAAGGGTTTTTGCCAATAGTCGCAGTCGGGTAGTACAAACTTCTCATACTGGTACTGGTACGTTGGCGCCATCTATAGTCAAAGTCAACTACCAGCACTGTTATCAAGGCAAGCCGAAGCCGCTTCCTTTCTGCCGGAATGTAAACGGTTTTTGTTCTGTGGGCAATTTTATTTCATTTGTAAATGTGCGGGCGTTCAAAACAACCCTCTATTTTAAAGTTTGAGTTTCTTTCAATTTATTTTTATTTTTCAAAATGAGCTTAAAAAAGCACAAGAAGCACAAGTCTGAGAAACGCGATCGACATGAAGGTGAGTTTTATGTCAACATAACCTTACGACAAAGCTTGTTTAATATTTTTTCTTATTATTGCATTAATTTTAATGCTTTTCTCTGTGTTTTCCGTACCACCAAACATATTTTCAACGTTTGGTTTCTCATTCATGCGTATTTTCGAATTTCAAATGTTGGTGTGTTCTAACTGTCAAATTCTTGATTGTTGCATTCTCTGTTCATTTCAGACAAACTGCATTCTGGTGGTGACAAACCACCCAGCCTCCGATTAATTTTGAAAATGAGCAACTCTACTCCTGACAATTCGTGCGATTCTATGGGGCCCATGGTAGATGAAGAAACTAGTAGACTGTCAGCTGCATCATCTTCTCATTTGACAAGTGTAAGGGACGACATTCTGAACTCCGCCAATGCTTCATCTGATCGCTCTCACAAAAAAGCCAAAAAGAAGAAGAAAAAGAAGGAGAAGGACCGAGATAAGCATGAGAAAAAACACAAACATCATCATAAGGTATTGGTATTGTAATATTCTGTATATTTTATTGTAAATAATGAATATGTTCTGATTTTCTTCTTTGTAATTTCTTATCTTCAACAAAACTGTATTTTTTAAATCGCATTCATATTAATTTCTCCACAGGAAAAACGGAAACGGCGAGAAGAATCTAGTCAGGATGACAATAGTGTCGGTGAAGAAAGTTTATCAGAACCTCCAGCCAAGCGTGTTGGTTTAGATGGAAACCAGATGATTGATGAGCAGATGATGGCTGTTGCTCGTGAAGTTGATGGTAGGCGAAAATTTAGCAACTTTTGTTTTATTTGGTTTGCAGTGTTTCTTTTGTTGTCACTTGCATTATCTTATTTTTGTTTAAATTTGCAGCTGCTGCTCGGGAACCAAGGTCATGCGTTTTACGTCAGAGACAAGAACGTTCTGCACTTCAGAGGTTACTAGAGTACCTTTTAAAAGCATTGGAGAAGAAAGACCCTAAGCAGCTCTTTGCATGGCCAGTGACTGACCATATTGCTCCAGGGTACTCATCAATTATATCTCAACCAATGGACTTTAGTACCATGAAGCAGAGAATTGATAATGGAATCTACATGTCACTCTCACAATTTATCGTAAGAGATAATTTTTTTTTGAGTAAATGTATATTTTTTGTCTGTATCTTAGAAAAGATTTCTAACAAATTTTGTTTCTGCTTCAGGATGACTTTAAGCTGTTGTGTAACAATGCTATGGTGTACAATCAGCCCAATACCATTTACTACAAGGCTGCCAAGAAACTGCTCTCCTCTGGTGTCAAAATGATGAGTCCTGACAAATTGAAACCTTTACGCTCTGTATTGACTTACTTGGGTGATATTGGACGGGAGGCTTTAGGGTTTGATGTAGGAGAAGGTTTTGTACCTTCGGATCTTATTCCCTCTGGTAGTCCATCAGCAGCTGTGTCCGATGTTGGCACTGAAGATCCTCTGCATGGGGAAGAAAGCATGGAAGTTGATATCAAGAAGAAAGAACATAAACCAGTAATGTAAGGCTTGAGATTTGTAGCAGATCCTTTTTTATGTGTTGCTCCTGTGGCCTGTGTATTCCCTTTCCATTGATTCTAAAGGGAGAGGTTCTTTACTGGCCCATAAAAAGATGCTCATGCAGTGTGAATCAAATTGAGGGACAAAATTATTTGAAACCAAGCCTTAGAAGTCTTTACTGTCATGCTGGTTGATTGATTTTCATTTTTTATTGAACTGGAAAGTTGACCGTGTAGATGAGGTCTGCTTTCTAAGTTATGGAATGAAAATACCATTTGTCAGTATTTAAAAGACTGTGTGCAAATTTTAAATCACTTTGCCCCTATTTTCTCATGAGGTGGTTCACTCTCCATGTTGTGCAGACATAATTTTGTGATTCCTTTTAACCAGAAATATTTTGTAGGGCTGGTTTCATTGTAGTGTTTTTTTTCTTTCAGAAGCAAATTTGAAGCTATTCCTGATGACTTATCTCCTGAAGAAATTCTTGAGCAAGCCAAGAGGGCTAGTCAAAATGCTGCAGCAAAATTGGCGTCTAAAAAAAACAAGACAATGGTAAGTTTAAGCACATAATAGAGTTCATTTTCTTGTAAACTGCACAGATTATTACGGTATTAAAGTTGTGTGTTTTCTTGTGGATATTGTAGATGGGCTTTTTACGCCAACGCAAGGATGGTACCACATCTCTAAATATCTTAGTGCCAGGGGATGGAGTAGACTTTGAAAAGAAAGAAAAAACTGTGTTACTAGGATCAGTAACAGGCAAACTAACCCATGGAACAGGGACAATTCTAGGTTTCCGAGAAGACAGGAGAAATTTAGCCAAGACAGGTACCTACATATTTTAGTTTTACCATCTTGGTGTGATTAGATTAGAGTAGGATGCTCCAATCTAATCTACCATCTTGGTGTGACTTTCACTTTTATTAATTCAATTAAATTCCAAATTTTTATCTAACTACATCCCAATGTTTGCATTATTAGTGAAACCTCTGTACTATGGTGCTTTTGGATCATATGCACCATCCCATGACTCAACGTTTGCGAATCTTAGCAAGGATGAATCTGATCTTGTATATCAAACATATGGTGATGAAGCTGCTGTTCAATATGCAGAAAGGTATAATTCTACTTAATGTTTTATGTGCTATTTACTGTAGACATGGTTATTTAGAAATATCTAATGTTTTATTTTTCATTATCTACAGTATTCTTGATTTTGCAAAAGACAATGACTATACCATTACAATGGTTGACAATCTTCTTGACATATTGACACATGGCGAGCATCGGAGAACAAAGAAAAACCTTGATGACCGACGAAAAATGCGAGAAGAGGAAGAACGCATGCGAGTCATTTTAGACAGTGCTAAAAGTCATGATAGTGTCCAGTCTTCTCCCCAAATTGTGCCGACTCAAGGAACTTCTCAGACCCAAACTCATCCGGTTTCACAAGTCAGCATCCCTCCTCAAGCTATGAACCTAGATAACCTAAATTCATTGAGTGATCTTGGTATTGACATTAGTTTCTTGGAAGGAGTAGGTGAGTAATCTAACCTAAAACTGCTTAATACTTTGAGCGATGGTCCTTTGTTTTGACAATGGACCACTCTAATGAACTGTATTCATCCTCGCTTAAAAATTTTCTCATGTAATTTTTCAGAAACCCTCAAGAAAGAAGTTGAGGATCAAAGGCAAACTCAAGTTCAACTGAACACTACTGGAGGACTTATTGAGAATTTGCAGCAGGTGCAGAGTGATCGGTTGAGCACTGCTCCACCCTCTCATCTCTCACAAGTCCTTCAACCCACTGTAGCCGAGCAATCATTAGGTATGAGTTTACTCTTTTGCAACTCACGCCCCTGTACATTGAAGATTGCAAAATTCATTCTTAAGAGTTCTCAGAAGAGTTTTCAGTCCAATTGATGAAATATGTGACATATAATACACAAGTTCCTAGACTGCTAACCTGTTTCCATTTGTGGTGAAACTTAACGTTTTTTCTTCTTTGATTTGTTGCAGTTGATAAAATTACTGAAAATCTTACTGATTTGGCTAAAAGAGTTCCCCCAGCAGCCATTGTACCTGTAGCAGGTATTCGTAAAGCCTTAGGCGTCTCACCTGAAATTCAAAATACAAGTGAGGGTGTGAGCTCCACTTCAAGTGGTCACATGCATGTCAATGAAGCCAGTCATTCAAGAGGTAAGTTGCCATCGGCCCTCATATTCTTTAGTAATAAACAGTATTGGGGCCGCTCAAAAATTATGAACATGTTTTTTTTCAACAGGTCCTACAACTGCCAGTGCTGCTGCTGGAACATCGGCTGTCCCTGACCTTGAAACAGAACTCCGAGAATTTTTAGAAAATGAAACATCAATAGGTAATCCAGTGGTTATGCATGATGACCAATCTATTGATGAGATATTCTCAGTTTCATAATGGATGGTTTAGGTGTTTCTCTTTATCCATATTTTAAAGATGCAGTAGGCATATACATTCTTTTTTTTGCCTTCTTTTTTTTTTAAGAAAAGGGTGGTTTTTGCAGTTTTTACTAACTAACTTGTCATGCTATGGAAGATCTTTTCCAATGGCCATGATTTCTCATCAAAGGAAACTCACCATAGTGTAATTTAAGAAGTTTTTTTGTTT
>NW_026267268.1:150444-151157 GCF_000697945.3 Frankliniella occidentalis | reverse complement strand
TTACACTTTTAGTTACAGTCTTTTGGATGCAGAAGACTGTACCGATAGTTCAAACCACTGACAGAACTGACTGAACAAGACATCCGTCTGCTTTGTTCCAAGTAACTTTGTTGCCAACTGTTATCAATCATAACCACAGAGATGGGTGACTAAAATTCGGATGGACTTAATAATAAAGAGATTGTCTTTCAATCTAAAAGGATGCAGGTTTTTGTTATTTTTTGTCCAAAATCACACCAGGATGACATAATGATCGAGGTTGGCAATCTTGTATTGTAGAGGAGAAGGAGAAGCGAGAAGAAATTGGAAAGAAGAAGAAGGGGTTAAAAGGGGCGTGACGACGCCGGCATCAGACAGTCCTCTCATTCAACTTGTGCTGCTGTGTCACATCGTCGACGTCGCTACAGCAGGAGTGCTTCAGCTTCAATCCGATGAGCCAAGTAAGTCTTCTCGATATCCTTCTGATGTTGGCGTTTGTGTTGAGACGTAAACTTTGTGCACATACCGATCAGCCGGTCTGTGACTAACCTTACCACTTCACGTGGTGTATTCGTCTGTCCGTTCGGATGTTCCTGGACAGTTTGAGCTTGTTAATTTGAGCAGGGCTTGCGCATCCATTCCCCATCTCGGATTTGAACTTGATTTGGCTGGTTTGTAGTTCAAAGTGGCTACCTTGCAAATCAAGACCACGTTCGGTTCTAATCCAAGATCGG
>NW_026267268.1:148453-150394 GCF_000697945.3 Frankliniella occidentalis | reverse complement strand
GTGGCGTGGCGTGACGTAGCGTGGCATTTGGCTCCAAGCGTCGTGGCGTGGCGCGCGCGTTTCAAATCAAATTGAGCGCCAGCCAAGACGGGGGTGGGATCATCACGCTTATTGCCTTTCTCACCGCTTCGCTCCGCCCCCCCCCCCCCCCCTTTGCGCTCACCGCTGCTCCCCCTCACTACTCTCCGGCCTCTGCTCGCCATTTCTCGCTCTTCTTCGCAGCCAGTTATCTCTTTCGTCGCCACGCGCTCTCCGCGAACACAAACACAACACTTAACTGAAAAACAACAACAACAATAAAACAACGAAAAAAAACACAATTATTTTCTCCCTCTCATAATCAATAATTATTATTTTTGCTTGTTCGGATATATATCTTATCTGTGCCCCTTGATCTCCGCCTCCCGCCTCCTCGGTCGCGGACGCGGCGGCTTATGCCTTCTTCTACTTTTGCTCCCGCGCTCGCACGGATTGGCTGCCTTCCTTTAATTGGAATACTTCTCGGCGAGATGGGAGGCCAGGGGGCCGATGCGACGTGGCGCGGGATTAATCCCCGACTGTGCAGCCCGGCCCGGTCCTCCCCTTCCTCCGCGGTCCCCTCCCGCGGGAGGCGCCCCTCTCACAATGGCGTGCTGCCCACAATGCTGCGCCGGCTGGCCCGCGGCTGGCCCATCAGGCTGGCAGACGCTCGGAGCGGCCTAGAGCGGCCTGGAGCGGTCCCGCCGGTATCGGCCGGGTGTATCGAACTGCTTCTTGGGGCGACTGGGAAGGCTCCAGTTTAGATCGAGTCCCCCCGTCCACCACCGATCCCCCCACCCTGCCAGGCCCCGCACCTTCTTATCCACCGCAGGACCGCTCCCCGAGCCACCCCCCTGGCCTCCGGACCCTCCTTCGTTTATTTATCTCTCAAGAGTTTCCCGCTGACTGTCGGGGGTCCTGCACTCTCTGCCCCTAGTCCCGCCCCCTTCTCTCTCTCTCTCTCTGTCAACCTCCCCCGCCCCCTCCTGGCCCTGGCCTGCGGTGCATGTTCGGTTTCAGTCCGACCCACGTGAGTGCAAAGTATCCAGGACCAAAGTTTACGTGGTGGCGGTGGTGGCTCGGTGAGGGTCGTGGCCGTGGCTGGGAACTCGGCCTGGAGTTTCCCCCCTCGTCCTCTCCCTCCCTTATATTTTTCGTTCGGGAAGATATCTTGGTCATGATCGTATTATTACAAGCAACACCCACAAATATAATAAAATAACAAGAATGGAAACGTTGTGAAGAATGTAAGTGTTCTTCATGACGAGCTGAGTGTAATGCTCTGGTAATCCAAGTGTACGAATGCTAAACACCTGTAGGTGTGTGAAAAAAAATCACATGCTTGTAGGTGTGCGACAAAATATTCACACACTTGTAGGTGAGCGAATCGGTATTAATTTTTTCACGCCTCACGACCCAATTATCATTTCCCTTTGCCAGACCCGGCGGCAGGAGCAGGGTGGCCAGGGTGAGCAGTAGTTGGGATGCTCAGAGGTGCTGCGGCGCGGTAGCGACTGTGAGCCAGCCTGCGACTGACGGCCAGCCTCGGCCTCGGCAGCTGACCTGAGCTGACCCGGGGCAATACACATCTGGCACTTGTGTCATGATATCTTCAGTCCCTACCTCATCGCATATCAAAGCTACCGCGATAAAAACTGTTGCACTTTTAAGCAGTTTCTTTTTTATTGTCATAGGGACAGTAATACTTAATGGGACTTAGCAGTATTTTCTTGACTATTTATTTTGTAGTCTCTCGCACATTTCAGTTCGTCGCTAATATTATGGGATTGCCTACTTGAACAACGCTACACTGTAAAACTATTGCTCTTTTTTGGGTCATACCAAATTATTACTTATTTTGGTTTAGCGTATATGATAGAAAAAAGGAGCCAAGAATGAGAAAGAAAAAAAGGAAGCAGGGGG
>NW_026267268.1:146776-148403 GCF_000697945.3 Frankliniella occidentalis | reverse complement strand
TGTTGCATCTCACACTAGAATTTTGCTTTCTTATGTGAATCCACATCATCTGTGATCAGTCATTGTAAATTTTAACATATGTAGATTGTGGCATCCTTACCTACTAATATATAAAATGTTTTGGAACCAGACAAATTTGATAGAAAAATTATTAGAGAGAAAGCATATTTGAATGTTTGTATATAGTCCATGCTCTCCCTCAAGCTTTTTATGTGTTTCGCAATGAATTTCATTTCACCTATAGTCTTGTTTGTAATTTGTAGACTTGTCAATGTTAATTTGTAACTAACAACAAAGATTTCCATTTTGTGGAAATTTTTTTACTTATGGCCATTGGTGTCTGTGTAGCACTTATTTGTAGTATAATTCTAAAATGTTTAATTTATATTCTATAATGAAATGTCAATCAAAACACCTGTCTTGTAAGATAATCACCTCTCAATGTCTACATGTATGTAAATCATTTTGAAATGAATTGATTGAGTTGTGTTCCACACTACGTACCATTTATTTCACTTGCCCTCAATGTTACAGCAACATATTACAATTGAATTACAGAAATTCAGTTGTGCCTTATACTTGATGAAGTACAGTATGATTTCTAACTTAACTGATTGGCCATCGGTGATAAGCGTGGTGTACCTTAGACAACAACCACCACTGCATGCAACAGCTGAGGCGGGGGAGGAGGGGAGGGCGGCCAGCAGGAGGAAGGAGGGGGTTGGGGAGGTTCGGACGTAGAAGGGTTGAATGTGGCAAGCAACCTCCCCTCGGCCCCGCGCGCGGGTTTGGCTGCGCTCCGCGGGGGTGGCGGGCGGGTGGAGGGTGGAAGCGGGCGGCTTGCCCCCTCCCCCCGGTCCCGGCCCGCCCCCGCCCGGGGTCGCGCCGCGCGGAGCCTCGCTGCCGCTCGCTGCGGTCACCGGGAGCGGGAGCGGAGCGAAGCCGAAGCCGAGTCAGTCAGACGCGAACCCTCCGGCCGTACGCAGCGCAGGGCACGGCCGGCCCGCACGGGACGTGAGCCCCAGGACGAGCACGAGCGCGACCGAGCGCAGCGCCAGCGCACAGCAGCGCCCCGCGTTGCGTTGTGCCCCACACGAAGGGCCCCTTCCCCGCACGCCCTTTCACCTGCCCGGAGAGAGAGAAGGAGAACACGGACGACACATGCGCTTTCTTTAACGGTAGGTTGTGGCGCCGAAGAAAGAGAAGAAAGGGTTAAGGGTCGCATTGTTATGACTGTCGTAATTTCTGTTGTGGCCAAACTCGTTGGTATTTCATATTTGTGCGGAAAATGGCATTGTTTTTATATCACAAAAATACGAATATTGTATTCAGTGGTAAAAGAGACGATTCTGGCTAGATTGCCAGCATGTCACCTGTCAAGCGCAGGTCATTCGTAATCAACTGGAAAAAAATAGCTTACTTTCGGAAGCCTTGCACTTCCAGCAGTGTCTCAACGTCCATTTGTTGATGAAAAGGGACAATAATTCGTGTTGTTTCCTGATATTTTTCAGGATGTAGGTAGAAATGGTTGTAGGCTACATGGATGCAGTTGTAAGAGCGGAGACGGACCTTTGTGCCGAGGCTAAACTGACAGACGCCCACTTTCGCTGAGCATCACGTGCTCGTG
>NW_026267268.1:144517-146411 GCF_000697945.3 Frankliniella occidentalis | reverse complement strand
GGGGGGGGGGGGCTGCTGCTGACGAAAACAGGAGGCTCAAATTATAGGGCAGACCCCCGTGACTTTGGCCGGATATGAAAATGAATGCCTCAAACGTGCAGTGCATTGCCCGCTGCCATGCCTGCCCGCTGTCACGCCCCCTTTCCCCTGTGCCTTCGTCCGCGCCCCCGACCACCCTCTTTCTCTCCCACGTCCATTCGCCCCCGCCCTCCCTTCCACACTGCCAACCTGCCCCCGTCTCAACCCGTCGGCCCCGCTCTCGTGCGCCGATTCTGTAGACTGCTTCTTGAAAGGTCATTTTCTGCAAACGAGGTATCCCCCGACCGACACTCTGTGGCTGCCAGCTCGGGCTGGCCGGCGCCGGCGTGGTCCCAAACCGAGTTACCCGCCAAGGCTCGGGGGTCGGAATTGGTGTGTTCAGCGCACCAGATGGGTGTCTGCCAGCGGGGCCCGGGGCCCCACCACCATGCCCGATTAGGCACTCTGTCGAACGCTCTGCGCGATATGCGTGGCATTGTGGCGTACACTTGTTTTTCTCGTCGTAAGAAAAATGTTCTCGCCAGAATTGCAATTTATTTAGGTGTTGTCGGTGTCGGCAAGAAAGCGATTTTAGTAGATCTAGTGATATGTTGTCAATTTATTTGAGTTCAAAGTGGGTTTGCCAAACAGCTTTGGAAACTTACTGTGCAAATTACTGTTGTACACTTTCGCTCATTTGAAATTTCCATAGTCCAGCACCTAAACATGTCACTTTCAGGAGTGAGTTTATCAGTATTAGGAAACCTAGCTGACGTTTTCACCAAGTAATCCCTTATTAATTAACTGCCTGTCTGCCGTCTAGTTGGCTGTCTGGCGCTCGCTCGAACGTCACACGGCGTGCCGCTCTATATATACGTGGGAACGTCTCATACGCAATGGACGAGGAAGTTCGGTTCGGAATGTCGTTATTGCCACAGGGGAATGGCAATATCTGTTAGTGAATGAGAGAGAGAGTGGGAGTGTGGGAGGAAGAGAGGGGATGACCTTTAAAGAGAGGAAAGAAGACGCTCCTGAAGAGAGATCATGATGAGTATGATAACTACTGCGAGAGAGACAGACGAGCTGATTGCTGCAGTGGGACGCATCAGTGACGCCAGTCGTAGGCTCTGCCTGGAGGGAAGACCCAAGACCCTGCCCCGCTCCTCTGCGGCCCTGGCGCCAAACTTTATTAATCAAGAACGATTTCAAAGAGTCCAGGAATCCTGGCGGCGTGGCGTCGTGCGGGAGGGGAGAATGAGGAGAAACTTTTGGATACGTAACGAACGTCATTTCTTCCCTGAACGAGAGAGACCCCCCTCCCCCGACCCGGCGCCTTGCTATTCTCCCTTGCCCCTCTGTGGAGTCTAGAAGTGGGGAAAAATTATCATCACAACCTCTGCTCGAAGGGCGCCGGCTGCCACTTATCCGTCCTGGCTTTCCTCCAAACGAACAAAAGTAAGGATCGAGGAAATGAAATGTGGGCGGTGTGAAAAACACCCGCCTTGTTGTCCGGCACAGCCGTACTGGAAACACAAGAGTGTCAATGTCGCACACTTGTAGGTGTTTGAATATCCATTCGTACACTAAGAGGGGTAAACGTGTGAATTTTTCCTAGAAAACCTTTCTTAGAAAATCACGTTTACCCCCTAAAGGTGCGAATGGATATTTACACACCCGGGTGGAAGGGTCTTAGCTTCATTTATCAGTTATTAGTGCGGGCATGCATCAATTGTTTGTGTATAACACGTGATGTAAGACACCTACAAGTGACAGACTGATGTATATTTTTGGACAGCTCCAATAGGAAGGGTGTCCCTTACACATGAAGCTCGCACTGTATCTCTAAGAACTGCAAGACAATTTGTGCCTCACAGCC
>NW_026267268.1:143962-144467 GCF_000697945.3 Frankliniella occidentalis | reverse complement strand
GCTGCGGGTGCGTGAGACTTCCTGGTTCATGATGGGGGGTTACCCGATACGGCACAGTCGCCTTACTTGATGGGTTTTCTTTGAGGCTGACGAGATCCGCGCCCAGCAACCTTTGCTGAAGCAGGCGGCGCGGCACAATGACAGCGCGCGCGCCCCCGCTGCACCTGCCTGGCCCGAAAGTCATTCGGTGGTGATTGGTGTGAGTAGTTGAGAGGTTGATTCTCGAAAAATACACCCCTCAACCCACCCACCCTCCTCTACCGCTCCGGCTCAAGATCGCTGTACGAGTACGACGTACGCGCTCGTAGGGAACCTTTCACCCCCCCCTCCCCCCCCCCCGGTAGCCGTTGGCCGCCGTCGACCATCGGCCCGGGACTATGGGCCGGGGGCATTCCCTCCCTGCCGTGCCTCTCCTGCCTCGCGGGGCCTTTTAAGGTTAAGGGCCGTGGGCCCGTAGAGTCGCCCTCTTTATTGGTGGTGGCCCATTCATTAAAATCGTTCCCTG
>NW_026267268.1:128467-139475 GCF_000697945.3 Frankliniella occidentalis | reverse complement strand
GAAAGGGGGGGGGGAGGAGGGAGTGTTCCTGTTCCTGGAAAAGACGACCTCGGCGAAATGTCATCGAGCTATGTCCGAAGTGCTGTTGAGCGTATGTTTTTTTTTTACGGCGTGGAACGCCGCCACGAGCAAGAACAAGAAAAAGGCATCACTCTCTGGCCAAAAGTCCAATGGACACCATATGGGACACCATATGAGTAGAGCGGCAGCGGTCGAAATGAAAAATACAAACCCATGACACACCAAGCCCATAAGCGATTTATTGCGAACAACTCCTGCATGTGGAACGCACTCGCCGCTTATTAAGAAGAAAAAAGCTCTTTCTTCGGCCTAGGCAAAGAGGGAGTGCTATGTCCTGAAAAAGACACGTATGGAAATTTGAAGAGAGACCGGTTATATAGGGGATGTTGTTCTGTGACGTGGAAGGACAGACAACAGAAAAACGTCAGTCCTTTTGGACGATCGGAGCCACTTGCTTTTCTTTGCCTGGCAGATGGGTCCCTTTTCGCTGGTAATCAAGTTGTGAAAGAAAAGTAGCAACAGCATCGGCAACGGCGCCTGAGGTGCACAGTTAAAAGTGTAATATTATTATAATGCGTCTCGTGTGCACTCAGAGAAGTCAAATTTTGGATCAATAAGCAAACTGTTCTTGATTTGAACTTGTACTTGATTCTTCTGCCAGGACCATACCACTTGAAAGGGGAACAGTGGCATTGATGCAAATAAAAGTATCTTAGGCAACATTCTTCACGTACAAGTAGTTCAGGGCAAAAGCATTTTGTTTGATCCAAAAACTGACTTCTGGTCTACACTTCGGCTGGCTGACAACAGGGCTGGGTATCAATAACGATAAATTTGCCGCCACTTTCCTTTTCCAAATTTTAAAAGACATCCCCATCCTGAAAATGTGTTTTGTCAAAAAGTCTACAATGACGTGTAGGTTAGCAGAGTGGCAGCAGTGTGGGACCGTCCCAGCAAAGACCCCTGCCCCCTGCCCAGGAAAGCTCAACTTAGATGAGAAAATTTAACAAGTTTTCCCATTCACAGTTTGGCTCTGGGTTCGGTTCGAAACGGGCCCTTAGGGTTTGAAGGATTTGGCCGTCCGAGAGAGGGGAGGGGCTGGGGCAGGAGAACGAGAAAGAAAGGAGGGGGGGGGGAGATTCAGGCTACGAAGACCCTAGCTAGGACTGTCAGCAGGTGAAAAAGTGGAAGTCGTTCGTTGTGTGGCTGCTGTGTGGTGCGCAGGAGCCCGGGTTACTATCCCCTCTCCATCTCCTTGAGCATCCGCTGAGCAGCATTCTCTCCTCCAGTGTATCTCTCTTTTCTTACTCGGCCGAGGGACCCTTAACTCTGGAAACTCAAGTGTCGTACAGTATAACAGTATATATACAATATGTACAGTATAAAGTACCAATGGTCCTGCAGTTTTAACTGTAGTACCATTTGTGGACTACAGTTTAAACTGCAGTACCATTGGTACTTTATACTGTACGTTATACTGTATATATTGTATATATACTGTTATACTGTACGACACTTGAGTTTCCAGAGAATGAGTCGAATGATTCAAGTCGAAGGGACGCATATTAAGCATAAATCCAAGTTGGGGACCCATTTATTTTTAGAAAAATAAAACACCTATTCTTTATATGTTTATTTTGTAATCGGTGAACGTCCCCGCCACGCCACGCCCCGCCACTTCCCCGACAAGCGCAAATCCATTTTGCCATCAGGCCAGAATGTTGACGTTCGCGTGATATCGCACGGGGGCGGCTTAGCCCTAAAGGGTGGGGGGGGGGGGGGGGGGCACTATCCCGCCCCCTGCCCCCTCGCACCCTCTCCCTCGTGTCCCTTAAAACGTCACCCGCTATCGTCCGTTTAATCCCTCGGGATATTTCAACCTAGACCCCCCTACCCCGCTACCGCATTAAAAAAAATGAAAAAGAATGAACTGAACTGTTGTTTCGTAGCTGTGGCTGTGACTTCAACATTAAACGCCGTGGTCGCGTTTGCTTGTCAAAGTTGTTGATTTCTCCTTTCGACCTAAAGATTTTGGCATTCCATATGAGAGTGAAAAATTCTGGAGTCCACTTTGAATTCTACGAGAGAACGACACTTTTGTTTGCATTCTATCAGAAGATGCAAACCTTTCAGTAATTCAGAGTTCGCCAAAATTTTGGCATTCTAAAAAACTCCAAACCATTGGCAGGTGTCTCAAAGTCTGCCAGGATTTGGCAGCCGAGAGGAGAGTCTCGAGGCGCTTACGCTATTGTGTTACAGCTATTTTCCGCCGCACTTGGTACCAAACGCGCCGCTCGTGTGCCGTTGCAGGCAGCGCGTCCGGGGTCGCCGCCTTCGCCACTCCGGCGCGCAGGTTGGTGGCGCCATGACGCGGCCGTCCCCGTATCATCGCCCCCATCACATCGCCAGAATGCATCTCGTTTCGTTTCATTTTGCACCAGCGGGCCCAGCGCCAACCACCTCTTTGCTTTCTCTCTCTATCTCTCTTGCTTCCACGGTCCACGGTGCGTTGCATGGCTTTGGTGGTGTTGGTCCCGCTGCTGCCGGCGCGACAAAGAGGGGAAAGTAAGTGGGGAAAGGGGCGATAGGGCGCGCGGTTTAAAAAACGAAATGTGAAATAAAGAAAAAGACGCAAGAATGGGAGAGTGGGGTAACAAAGAAAAAGAGATCAAGAAGCCGGAGGGGAGAAGAAGAAGAAGAAACAGAGGGTATAATTGCGTGTGATAATATTATTGTGGAATGTTTCCGGGGGAGCGAGAGAGAAGGGGGAGGGAGGGTGCGGTGCGGGTATGATAAGAAGGCGCTTTGAGGACTCTGCTCTGCTTCTTTCTCTTTCTCTCCTGCTGCTTCTACTGCATCTCAAAGGAGAACCAGCGCGCGCCAGCATCGTACCGACGGGAGGAGGGGGACGGTGGGGGGGGACGAGCGCGCCTCCTCCCCGGGCGCGGCAGGGCAAGGCGGCGTCACTCGGCCCAAACTCGTCTTCTAAAATGAATGCCCCCTCCCTCCTCCTCCGCCGCCGGCTCCCATTCACTGGCCCCTGGGCCGCCGCGGCGCTGTGCTGGGCTGCGCTGCGCGAGGCAGAGCCCCTGTCAATCGCAGGGTAGGCCAGCCCGCCAGGCACGCATGTTGCACGGGATGGGGCTGTCGGCACGTCAGGCGCCCCAGCGCGTCAGCCGGGGCAGCACGGGGCGGCGGGCCGGGGAACCCCACCCCGGCTGCTGTCTTCTCGTCGTCATCGTCGTCGTCGTCGTAGTAGTAGTCGTCTTTGCTGCTGTCGGGTGATGAAGACAATGTTTCGCATATTGCATTTCACCGTGTGAAGGATATCCGTTCCGTCTCCCGCTGGGATGGTGGTGGTGACTCGGGGTGGCGGGCCGTGTTCCCGATATCAGTTACTTATACGTTTTTAACATATTTTTAAAAAATATCGATTTTAGGAAATAGCGTGTTTGTTGCACCAAACATGTTTCAAAATATGTGTGGAAGACGCCAGAAAGGTATGCAATTTGTAGTACACAAACCCTGCCGAGCATCCCGCCCGGTGACCTCAAACAGCTGATAGTCCCTGTCCTGCGCTGCGTAGGCCGTGCTGGTGGGTTTGTCCCACTGGGCCGTGCCTCACTGGGCTGTGCACGCCCCCTTGGTGCAAGCACACACCGCCCGGGGCGCTGTCAATAATTGACAGTTTTTTTTCTGCCCCTCCCTTTTCTACGCCACCCTGTGACGGTCCCGTGACGGCGAGGGCGGCGTTTTGTTTGGGCGAAGTGTTGACAGTCGGGACGCTGAATAATTGACAATTCGTGACGAGTGGCCTGTGAGAAAATAAAACGAAAAAAAAAGGGCCAGAAAAAGTAGTGGGGAAAGTCAATTCGCTACTCTGTCTGTTCCCCCGTCTCCGCCCTTGGAAAAATTTGTCGTCACCCTCCTTTTTATCTGAATCGCGAGCACTCTCCCCCTTACTACATTCGAGTGAGAACTACTATAGATTGCTTGAAAGAAGCGCAGCAAACGACTGCGGCTTCTTTGTAATTGCGAACCAAGTGGCAAGAAATTTCTTCGTAGGCCTACAAGGCAGCCCAAATCCTACACAATAAGAGGAAATCCTTGGCAAGGAATTGCCAGTGCTGTTTTTTAAAACAAGATTGTACAAATTGATTGTGTATTGCCGCAACTCACTCTTAAAGCTTTACGAGATTTTGCTTCGTAGAGCTTCGTAATGACTTCGCCAGCTTTTAACACTGAACAGTAAAGAAAACAATAGAAATGCCACAGCATAATTCCCGGAAAATATGCCCTTTTCTGTTTGGGTTAAATGTAGAAGAATATGTACAGTTTTGACCTTGTGGGGTCGAGCGGGGCGGGGTGGCAGGTCTCTATAGATGCGAATCAAGTCTTTTTGTCACCAAACATTTGTGTCCTTGTTGACTTACCAGACGGATAGTAGTATGGCGGTGCGTGGCAGGTCTGGGTGGCTTCCAGAGCCTGCACTGTTTTTATTCTACGTAGACTGCGCATGCTTTTAGACAACAAAGCGATCCTTTGCAATATTGCTCTAAATCATTTTCTTTGCGATTGCAACAGCTTCCAAAACACTCAATGATTAGCAATTTGCAATTCGTTTTTTTTTGCAGGATATAACAGTTGGTGCACATGACTTACAGAAAAATCTGACGTTAAAAACAATCACGATCTTTACATAACATTCAAGATCAGAACGTACCGATATATTTGTTATGAAGGTACATAGGACGATTGTTCTCGTTCCGCTTCAACAAAAGTGCCTCTCCCTCATAGTGTTATATTGTAGAGAAACATATTGTGCCGGCCAAGTAGGATACGAATGGGAAATTTAATGTCGGGAGGATTTGTGCGTTATTGCACGTCGGACTTTCCGTACTTCTTACCTCCATGTTCTTACCGTCCGACCCTCCATACCCCGTTCTCCCCCCCCCCCCTGTCACCCATACAATACTCTGAGCGGGCTGCTCACGGGGTAGTGTGGTGGAAATGAGGGAAGAATAAACACCTCTTTCTTGTTTTCTCTCTCCTTTCTCCGCCGGCACCCTCCGCCCCCCCCCCTCCATTTTCCATCGTGACTGGGAGAAAAAGGCCAAGGGTAGTGAGTTAGTGTGGTGACGGCGCGCACGGGGCGGTGTGTATGTATAGGGGTAATGCGTATTCATGGAGCCACAAGGGAGGGAAAGAGGAAGGCGGGGGGAGGGAGGGGGTAATGGCGGGGGCGTTGGCAATGCGGGCCTCGTCTTTATTCCCCGCCGGCCCGTCTCTCTCTCTCTCTCTCTCTCTCTCTCGCTCTCTCGCTCTCTCGCTCTCGCTACCTTCTGCTCTCTCGCTTCTTACGCCATCTTCCCGCTAGGTGGAGGAGGAGAGCTGTTGTAGGTAACTGTGTATATGGCCCGTGAGCCCGGTGTCTGCCACCCACCCCCCTCTTACCTGCCTGCACCCCCGCCCTCTCCTCTCTCTCATTCACCCTCGCTTGCGCTTGCATTCGTTTTCGGTTCATCATGCACACTGTTCCTCAAACACTGACGCCACATCAGTCGAATATAAATTGCATATGTCACATTGATGTGGAATATGGAGACTATCGTGCCACATTCGTTAGAATGTGACCTATCCTTGCCTCGCTTTATCTTTCAGGGGTTAAGTGCAAGACAGGCGTACCTATTTCACGTTATAACTGGTGTGACGACACAGTATTCGAACCAATAACCAATGTGACACAATTCACAACGTTTAAATGTGACGTCAATGTTTGAAGGCGTTCTTTTTCCCCTTCTTGTTTTTCTTCCTCCACAAAATCCACAAAATTTTGTTTAGTTTTCCCCGTTTTCCCCTTGTTTTTATTTTAAAATAGTTTTTGGAAATTGAATACGATTTTTGCACGAATGACCAGTCATTGCCCAACATCCTAATAATTTTGTCTCTTGTTCTCTTCAATCAGCTTTCGTAAATATTATCCTATTCGACAATAAACGGAATACCACGACCACACTGTCATCCTTCACACTTTTGTAGTGTTTGAGGAAGCATTTTGGGCGACTGGCGCAGGGTCTGCGCCTTTACACGCCCTCAAAATTGCCCACGAACAAAGGTGATTGCGGATGTGAATCCCAATGAGAATGTATCCTGCCTCTCCGAGGGATCCGCTCCTGGCAATGATGCTTCTCCCGACTTCCTAGCCTCGACCCCCTCCCTGTCGTTCCCGAAACGGCCCGTAGAGCTGGTGACCTATCTGTGCGTTGCGAGAACGGGAGAAAGACACACACACACACACACACACAGAGGGAGAGAGAGAGAGAGAGAGAGAGAGAGTAGCGGGCCTAGGCTGCCCTTGGGGAACCCTTAACGGCAGGTGGAGAATGTAACGATCCGGCAAGCGATCCACGAGGGGAGATCGCCATAACTCCATCCTCGTGCTCTCTCTCTCTCTCTCTCTCTCTCTCTCTCTCTCTCTCTCCATCCTCCTCCCCTCCCCTTCTGCTCTCCGCCCCTCCATGGGCGTGAGACGCGACAGGGGGCTGAGGTTAGCTCTTGTGGTCCGTAGTAAACATAAATAAGACGCAGAGGATGTCATGAAGTAACGCCTGATTGGGGAAGTGCTCATTATTCCGTCCTCTCTTCTCTTTTCGTTCTCATTCTCTCCCACTTCCTTCGACTGAGAGACGTGCGTCGATCTGATGTTTCGTTTTCAAGTGCCCAACAAGGAAGGCGTGCGTTGCGGTGTGGTGGCGGAGAGCATGGGAGTATATGGGGCAAGAGTAAAAATATATAACGGGTTTGGGGTTGGGGAGGGGAGGGGTTAGCAAGGCGTTGCTGCGGCGATCCGTACACCTGTAAAGGTAGCCATTTGCTCTCCCTAAAGTGTGTGAACTGCCTTTTACGCACCTCTTCTGAAGGCGTGTAGAAATTCTGCCGCACATCCTGCAGGCATGTGAATTTCGTACACTTGGACTTGAAGTGTAACACAGAGGATAGGTCTACTGCTGCCAGAGTACGATTCTTTGTTTGTTTGTTTGCGTTTTCTACGCTTGGAACGTAGTCCTATTATCAAGAGTAGCACAAATGTGCCCTGTCCAAGTGTGTAGAAATTGTTGTTCCTTTCTTGCATCTTTAGGGTAGAGCGGAGCGACCAAATTCACCATGTACCCTACCCGTTCAATGATCTCTTTCCCCATCCTCCCTCTCGCACGTTTCTTCCGACGAGGTAGTGTTGCGGGGTCGAGAACCTGCAGAACCTGAGAACCCGCCCCTCCCACTCGCACCCTGTCTCTTTCTCTCCCCGTCCTCCCCCTCGCCTCTCCTTCGCATTACTCTTTCAAGGTACGGCTGGTGGGAATAGAGGGGAGGGGAGCTCTCCTAACGCAGGCCAGGCCGTCGTGGGTCCGAGACCGGCAACAAGGGCTGCTGCACGGCTCATTGTAGGGTGGGGTGGAGTGGGCCGTTTTATTTGACATCGAGTAAAGTGTCCAACATGGTGTTCTAATCTTGTATAAAATGTTTCAGATGTCAGTGCACTCGCGACTCGTGTAGCGCAGGAGGAGCAGGAGGGGAAATAACCAAAGATAAAAGTAGAGAGGATGTTTATGTGGCGTTTGAAGGCTGCTGCAGCTCCCGGGAGGTGCTCCGGCGTGCTTCTGCCAAGCCGTCCCGGGGATCCACGGGGATCCACGGGGGGGTGGATCTGCAGAGGAGGTCGGGACGCTACCACCGGGATAGCCTGTATATGCCGAGCAGTAAGATGCGGTTGTTGTACTCTGGAACACGAAACTCCCCCATAAAGTTGCCTCAGCTGCCGCAAAGATGTGTGTGTGTGTGTGTGTGTGCGCACATGTGTGTACCTACGTGCGCGCTGCCGTCCTGAAGGTGCTTGGCAGAGTGGGGTTCCAGTAAGCTCCCCTGTACCGTCGAGTTCCCGTGCGAACGCACAGCCAGCGGCACAGCGGCGGCCGCCTGAGTCTGCACTGCTAAACAGGGTTATGCGCTTCGCAAACGCTTTGCAATTTCCAGAGGATTTGAGGACTTTCTACATGCAATGAATGCATTTGTAAGGTGCTAGAACGAGAATGTTTTTAGTTTCATCGAATTAGTTTTGTTCGTTTAAGTCAAACAACGAAGTAATATTTTAATTTATATTTGATTGGCCTGATCGTTTATTTGGTGTGACATCTGCCATTTAAAGAGCCCCTAAATTGGCATTCTTTAAAGACACCAAGGCATTCTAAGATGAAAAAAAAAACCCTTCGTATTCAAAACATACTGCAAATTATGAGCATGGTTTCTTGAATTAATGTTTGCTCCGGCCACTGTTTGGGGGCACTGATTAAATTGCTCTATCTGTTCAGGCTTTATTTTAACAGTGTCTGTGTATGTTATTGTTTAGTTTTGGGAGGGGAGGGCTAAAGCGCACGAGTCCTGGTCGTGGGACGAGGAATTCCCCTCGTCGGCATTCTGCGTTATTGTTGTACCGTCGTTGTCGGTCGTCGTACCTGCAGTTGGTTGCGAAAGGTGGAGGGATGGCAGTATGGAGCGCGAGCGGGTCGCTACAAGTGATGAGGTCGTCTGGGGTAGGTAGTGCCCCCCGAGGTATGTGGCCCTCTGTGAATATTTCAAGCATGGGACTGGACCGGACCCGTGGGGCGGACGGCGAGGGGGGAGAGAGATGAGAGGCGCTGGGGCGGGGGTGGGGAGGGCAATAAGTGAGTGGGTGGGTGCGTGACGAAAGTCCACGTAAATAAGTAATATGAGATAATTTCGTATTTTTAGCGCAAAAGGTGCAGTGCTCAGTGCTCGTTGCAAAAAAAAAAGGTCAAAACTCAGACTTTTGCAGAAATGAGCGATCGATGGAAATGCGTGTGAGTTCATTTGTGCACCTCTTGTGCAATATGGTAAAATTGTGCGATATTATTTGTATCACAGACATCATCCCCGAAAGTTTGTTTTCAAGGTTACCTTAGATAATATGGAAACCTTGAAAACAAGTCTCGCTCGGTCCGAATCCGAGGTCGGGAACCCAACGCAACTCTAGCTCAAAGTTTCGGTTTGTAACACCCTAATCATGTCATCACATTTGATTTATAGTGGGGAGAAAGGGAGAGAATGAGCTTACTGAAGTAAGATGGAGAGGCGCGCGTTACATTACTAAACGTGAGGATCTATAAAAACTTCACAAGAGCAAAGTGGAATGCCGGGATTTAGCCGATGATGGAACGGAACAAACAAAAATGAAATTCGGAGGTATTGGGACGGCGTAGAAAGAAGCCTCAGTGCAGTGATGTGTGCACAGGGATGGAGGGATGTGCAGATCAGAAAGCGATACTGAAGAGGAAGCGAAACAATCCGAAGGAGATAAAGCTTTGGGCCACTCTTTCTTTTCGGTCTGCTGTGTGGAAAGGGGGAGGGAACCCTTCGCCCGTCTGTCCCCTATTTCTTTCTCTGTCAGTTTTTCCTCTCATTCTCTCCCTTGCACACAAACACACGCCTGCGAGGTCACTTCTGCACTGTTGGAAATTATTTATTAAAAAAACTGTGCTCTGTCCTTTGTGACACATTTCTCTGCCCAGGCGCTCTTTTGTTGCGAAGTTTTGTGTTTTATTGCTTTTTGTGGCGAGCGAGGCCTCGCTAACATCGTAATTTTAATCCAGGCTCGGTCTAGAAACAGCGGATTGGCGAAGGTCTAAAATAATAAAAATGTTCAACATTAAATGAATGTAGTAATTACACTATTGCTCATTATGAAATTTTATGCATGGATATATTTTCGAGCGTTATGTGTAATTTTGGTGAAAAGCACTATGAGCTCGGTAAGGTTTTTAAAAACAAAATTCTTAGAAAAACGATAAGGTCGGCGAGCGCATCTGCCGCGTGCCCTGTGCCTGCCGCGTTGAGGTTGACAGCACCGCCAAGCACTGTCCTCTGTGCCACTTCCCCAGTTTTGTCCCTGCCGCGCGCTCCCAGCGGGCCTGGCAGGGCTGCCCGCCGGGTTCTGGCCGTCACATTCTGATTGCACAAAGGCCGCCCGCGCTCTGGGCCGCGTGAGGCCCAGCCCACCGTGTGGCAGCGGCGCCATGCGGCTGCCACGCAGACAAAACGATCGCCCTCCCCTCTCTTTCCCTCTCCGTCCTTCCCTACCCCCTCCACTCACCGTAATTGAGACAAAGGGTTGAGGGTTGCGGGACGCCACTCAGGTCGCTGATTGCAAACGGCCGAACGGTTCTACCCTGAGCATGACAAGTGTGAATGACAGGCCCGACCGCCCCCCCTTCTCCTTACCGTGATTTGGTGTGTGTACAATTAACACGTATATATGCATATGATGACATACGCGGTTGTTTTGTTGTTGGTTCAACTCATCGACTTACAGCGATGGCGTATAACATTCCCTTCCACGTAAGACGTATAAACACAAATCCGCAACACGGGCAACAACGGGTGTTTGCTCTGATGAACCCGGTATAAACAAAACACTGGTGCATTTTGTCCGAGATTTTGTCCTATCGGAGAGCGGCGACTGCCTGACTTTTTATGAAAAGTTAGAACCGATTACAACAGGGTACGTCACGTTTATGAAGCATGAGAGGAAAACTCTGAACAGCGCAGCCAGGTGACATTTTGTTCTGCGGCACGCATTTTAATTCCGGTCTCTCTCTCTCTCTCTCTCTCTCTCTCTCTCTCTCTCTCTCTCTCTCTCTCTCTCTCTCTGCACACGCTTCACTGACATGGAGAGCCTGTGCGCGTCGAGGTTGTTAGGCAGCGAGCAGCCGCTCTGCGGCTGCGCGTCTAGTTTTGCGAGCCAGAAAGCAATCGACCGCACAAGTTTTGCTGCGCGAATTATGAGCAGGTTCCGCGGCGCGGCCCGCGGCGTGCTGGATGTGCGTGCGGTGTGCCATGCGGACACACACTGGTGCCTATTGAATCGTGAATGGAGGTGGATTAGAGGGGCTCTGATTACTCCGTTACTACTACT
>NW_026267268.1:124885-128165 GCF_000697945.3 Frankliniella occidentalis | reverse complement strand
CTCTCTCTTTCTCTCTCTCCCCCTTCCTCTCTCTCTCTCTCTCTCTCTCTCTCTCTCTCTCTCTCTCTCTCTGCCGTTGCTTGCATAATTCAGCGGCGCTGTGCAGCGGGGCGTTCGGAAACAAAGCACGGGATGTCTCTCTCAGTTGCTCTCTGTCTCACTCTCTGACCCTTGCTTCGCTCACAGTTATCCTGGCTCACCGGCTCCGGCTGGCTGGGTACTTATTACCCCCACCCTACTACCAACTGCTCTCTGGTTCGACACCTCCCACCCCTGTGCTGCACTGTGCATCCCTCTACTCACACTATAAAATACTTACAGACTATATTCTTTTCAATATTGCAAATAAATATTCTTTCAAGCTAATTTCGAAGAACCATAGTTATTTGTGTCACTGCCTCAAAATCTTTTCAGCTTCAAAGAAAATCGTAATACGAAATTTATTGTTGGCAAGCAGTTTGCAGTGCACCCCAGCAACCAATCCCGCGAAAATTACCAAAAAATAATAGAACATAAACAATAATACAACATAAAACTAAGTTGTACTTCAACAAAAAAAGACTGACTTAAACTGTGTGTTGCTTACGATAGTTGCTGCCATCATCACACACTTGCGCTTGTATGCGCGTGACAAAGAAGTGCGTGACTGTACGGCGCACGATATATGTATGGTGTACTCGTTACTCATGTTTGAGTTTGGACAGCGCGTTATTGTGTGCGCGAGTGTGTCGGAGGAGGGGGAGTTATGGACAGGCGTGGAGTTTGCAAGTACTTCGGCGGGGTGGGGCGGGGTGTGGCGAGGCGCGGTGGTAAGTTTCCTTCCTTCCTTCCTGGGCCAGCCCTGCAGGGCCCCTGCAAGGGTGCGGGTCGGCGAGCTGCTGGTTGTGCTGCGGCCTGCTCTGCTGGGGGTCCGTGATGGTGGTCATCGATTTTGGTTTCACACTCAGCAGGATGCCGTGGGATAGAACGAGGGTCGCGTCACGTGGTGGGCCGACGGAGACTGCGGTGGCGGATAGCACGAGGAAAAGTCTACAAAGCATTGCCTTGTATTGCAGAGGAAATATGAACCTCGTCCTCGTATTGCTAAGCGAACTTTTTTGTAAATTCAAATCATTGCTTTGTTGTTACAAATCAGCGCTTTGCAGTTAAAAATCACTACTGTTAAAAATTTGACAAATCGGAACGACCTTGATAGAACGGACAACATGTTCGGTCATACATAAATACCCTAAATACCCCCCATAACCCTCTCAGTAGTACGAAACATTCATTAATGTCACCGTTTATATTTGAGAGAGCACTTAATTGTGTTGCGTGGTTGGGTGAATGAAATATATTTAATTGATTCCGATGGGGGTGGGTCTGGCTGTTCATTACTACCCCCCAGGGGCCTGTGTTTTATTTTCTTGTTTAAGTTGTGATCTTTTTTTGTTTTTGTTTCAGGTGAGCGAGCCGCACCCCCCATCGTCTATGGCATTGCAGTATTATATGGAACCCCCAATCGTCATCGGTAACTTTAAAAACTTTTCCAAAAATATATTTCTGTTTTAAATTATATAATGATCCCAAAATCTGATCGGATGTCGGATGTAGATTCATAGACTGGGTATTCGTGTCCGCACCTGAAATGTCTGCAATTTACCGGCATTGTGGTTGCAATACCCAGTGCCTGGGCAATAAAGTAGATCACGCAGAGTATCAGGGGACACGGCTGGGAGAGCCAACAAGTTTCCAACAAGTGTCGTCTGCTTGAAAACAGTGCGTCTCCATCAGGCAGAGGCCGAGGGCGAGAAGGGGCTGGGTGCGGCGGCAGCCCCCCGCTCTCTCTCTCTTTTCCCACTTCCTCCATTTTACCCTCGTCCGTTTGGGAGAAACTCTGTGATTGAAAATCCAACCGTCAAACTCAGTGGTAGTTGCCTGTCTTCGTCCTTTGGGGGATATCCTTTTGGGAGGTGGGCCGGGCCCGGGCTGGAACTGGAAAGGCGACTTCAGAAAGGTTGGAAATACTGAAAATAAATCTCCTTCCAGCGACAGGTTTTTTCTTTTGGATCTTTTCTGTTTTGTTGTTGTTATTAATTGTTGATTGCGATGTGATAAATATGTCCGTCCTGTACTTTAGAGATCAGTTTTGATAAATATTCAATATTCAAATGTTCAGTTCAGGTAACATTTGCTTCCCGCCCCTTTTCCGCCTTTCTCAGAAACGTTTTATTTCGCGCGAAACCGGTTTGAATCCTCTATGCAATTACAAAGCAATGTAGTTTGCAACTACTACCAACATATTTTTCTCTGTACTTACAAACTACCTTTGAACTTTGTAAATGGATTTGGCATTTGCTTCGAATGGTTTCAACAACTGTACATTCAACTGTTTTCGGAAAAGTGGATTTATACATTTGTTGCCGGTGGACTCCTTGTGCAGTGGGCAGATAATGCAGCCGGGGCCCGCTAAGCTCGACCCCCTCTGGGGCTCCGGGCTGGCCGGTGGCTATTCCCTCGCTCACTCCCCCCTTCTCTCTCTCTCTCTCTGAGGGACACACAAAAGACCTGGCTGTGTGTCGTGGAAATTGGCGCCCCCTCCTTCCTTGTGCTGCTGTTAATTTATCGAGGGAAGAAGCAGGACGCGAGGGCCGCGGAGGAGGGGAGTGCACGGAAGTGCTGGCCGATGTGTACAGAACCCGACAGAACCAGTCCTCCGTCGGTTTTTCCCCCCCACCCCCTTTCTCCATCTCTGTCTCCCTCACTCTCTCCCCCTCCATCTCCCCGCTCTCTCTTCCTCCCTCTCCTTCCCCTCCTCTCTCATTCATTCTCTCTCTATCAGTCGCGTAATTGAGCGTCAATACTCCCTGACATGCTCATTTAATATTGAGCTGTGGCACCTCTCTGGCGCGAAAATGATCCTATAGAAGGAGTCGGTGCTCTGTCATTTCGTTTATTTCCTTTTCTGCGTACCAAACTTGAAGTTTGTTGTGTAATTATTCAGACAGTCTCTCTCGGCTTCGCCACATAATGTTTTGGTTCCGTAATGTCGGCAGTGAGGTTCCGATCCGGGGCCGAACGGCCGTTGAAAGTTTAGAAAGCATTCATCTCGTGCGGTCTAACGTTCTGCTTCGCACCGCGAACTGGAGCGGGCCGCGGGGCACTGGGGCACGCGGCAGGGTCAGGGGCTAACTGGGCCAAAGTAAGAACAGCGGCGCGTAGAGAGACTCTCCGCTCTTCCGCCGCGGAGAGATAGGAGCCCAGCGCAGCGCAAGGGATATGTATGGAAAAGTTTGGGTGG
>NW_026267268.1:122325-123877 GCF_000697945.3 Frankliniella occidentalis | reverse complement strand
ATATGCAAACCAGTACAGACGTTTTTTTAACAGTGCGGCTGCGGCATACTTTAATCCAGAAACAAGCAGCTGGTGGGCGCATCTTGGCTTTGCGTTCATCCCATTCAGCAACCCCCACCACTCCGCCCACCACTCCGCCCCTCCCCACCCCGCCTCCTCCCACCGCGGCGCACGGACGGCCTTCTAATTGCATTAAAACGAATTTTCCTCCATCCGGGGGGGCGCGCCTTTGCTCCGTCTTATATCTTTCGCCCTTCCCTGACCCGCTGAGAAGACCACCTCTGCCACACCACCCCGCCCCTCCCCGCCGCGCCCCCCTGCAGCGGACACCTTTAGCAGGCTAATTACAACCCCCTCCCTGCCCCCTACTGCACGTGGCGTTGTAGATGTAGAGGGCGGAGACGGAGGGGTTTAGGGCAGGACACGCTTAAGGGTAGGTGCTATATTGCGTTAGTTGGTGGGTAGGAGGTTGAACACAGCTCTCGTGCTAGGGTCGGGAAGGTGAGTTGGAAGTTTTCGTTACTTTAGGATTGGAGTAGGGTGCACATGTGTTGTTTCAGGCAGTAGGTTATGCTGCATGTAGATGGGTTGGAGCAGGCCAGCGGGTAGGTGAGTTAGTAAAGTTCAAGGTTCGGAGACTGGGGACGGTGGGGTGGGAGGCAGGGAGGAGATCCCGGGCAAGGACGCAACAGCGGGCGGTGCGGGCTGCGGCGGGACCGGCGCACCCACAACGCTCATTTCATTTCGCAAACATTCCCCGACTGTTTTTATTTTAAAATTGGATGGACGTGGCAAAGTTTACGAACGGGGAGATAATGATAGAATAATAAAAAGAAAGGGTCGAGCAAAAGAGACCGAGGAGACGAGGAGCAGGCGCAGAAATGCTTTAGGGGAAAAAGAACGAGCGCGTGGAGCTGAGGAAAGGCAAGGAATACGTTTGGTTGGCCTAGAATTCTAGTCGACGGAGGAGGGAGGGAGGGTGACGTGCAAGGGGGATAGAAGGGGAGGAGAGGGCAGAGACCGCAACATCCGCAGATTGTTGAAGTAAAAATAAGAAACAGCGCTAAATGTATTTAGGGAACGATAATGCCGGGCCCGGCCTCCCCTGTTATCACGACCGCCTGCCTCCTCCTTATCAGCCGAGTGGTGGGCGGACTGAGGGGAGGGAGCGACCCGAGCGACCTGCGGAGATACAATTTATCACCGACGTTGCTTTTAAAATTATTGTAATTGAGGCTGACTTGTGCGCGTGCTGATTCACGCTCGCCCTGCGTAAGTAATGAAAAAAAAAAAAGGAAAGATGAAAGAGAATTGGTGATAGGATAAACTTTCTTTACTCGCGGGACGGAAGAAAAGCCAGCAACGGTTAAAAGGGTCTAAAAATGCAACAGAACGTGCCTCCCCCGCCGTAAGTGTCCACCCCCTCCTCTAGGCGGTCGAGGACCCTCGAGTCCTGCACGTCCTGACATAACAGTGGGGAACAACAGGTCTCCCCCCTCCCCCCTCTCTCTCTCTCTCTCTCTCTCTCTCTCTCTCTCTCTCTCTCTCTCTC
>NW_026267268.1:114427-120882 GCF_000697945.3 Frankliniella occidentalis | reverse complement strand
CTGCTGAGGGTCAACGCTCCGGGACGATTAGCGAAACAGATGGAGATTAGTTTTGCGAGGCCGCCGCGGTTGGAAGGGAAAGGGGTCGTTAACACCACCGCGAAGGGCGGTAAATAATGCTCGGCCAGAGGCGCTCGCCTTACGACACAGTGTCTGACCGCTGACCGTCCGAGTAGTCGAGCGCGAGCAGCATGCGAGCTTCCCAAACCTCACCTCGACTCCAAATAAAGCAGCGCAAAGTCTCGACCTTCCTCCCTTTTGGCATCTCATGCAGACTCATTTTCGTTTCCTATTTTGGAGAATAACGCCTGCGCTGTAAAAGTTGGGGAGTACTTTTCCCCCATCCATTTTCCTGCCGGGCCAGAAGAATGGCGTATGATAATAAAAATATTCCGTATGACTCGCTCAGATGTGGGCCGCATCGATCAACTGAAGGGGGTGGGGTGCGTGACAAACCACGTCAGTCCCATGACACCCGGCGCCTATGCCTGATGAAAAGTTTTGTGTCGGGGCGTGCACTCTCTGTGGTAGTTTATTGAGCGAAAGAAAGGAACACAAAGAATGTATCGAACAGAAAACAACTAACAACAAAAAACCGAATTACGTATTATTTTGTTGCTGTGTCATCTTTTGGTATGCGTTTTGACGTCGCGAAATTGAATCTTAACGACGTTTCTGACGTTGTGTGTCTTTCGTGGCGTCCCTAGAGCCTTGGAGCCGGAAGTAGGTAGGTGTGGCTCTGGTGTGCATATCTACGTTTGATGTTGCTTTTGTCGTCCCCCGGGGAGGGAGCGGCTGCAGGGCTTGTAGGGCTCAGTACATCCGCTGGGCCGAGCGCTCCGGCCCCCAAACCCTCAACGCTCGCTTGCGAGGCTCGCTGCCGCCGCTTGGCGATACCGAAACCACCAGCAACACGGCCCACCTGGCCGGGGAGGAAGGAAAGTCGAAGGAATAAAATGAGGGAAAAGGTTAGGAAGAAAAAAAGGAAGGCAGGAAGAAGAAATAAAAAGGCCCTACAGAGTCCGTCTCGGCCCCAAGTGGTCCCCGGCCCCCTGGGAGAGGTTGCTGCGGTTCTTTTCTGTCCCTGCCGCGCCACGCTGCCATGCTAGCAACCCCCGCCCCCACCATGTCTGTGGTCGAGCAGCTAGGGAGGTACCACGCAGGATTAAAATTCTCTCTCTCTCTCTCTCTCTCTCTCTCTCTCTCGCTCTCTCGCTCTCTCGCTCTCTCGCTCTCTCGCTCTCCCGCTCTCTCCCGCCGCGACTGGAGGGATTTGAACCCTCGTCCTCATTATATCACAAGAAAGCTGCTGCTCAGCGAAAAGTGATAAACCGAGCGTGTCAACGGAGTGTCCGAGGGTGGCATTCCAACTGCTTTGGGGGTCGCGCACACGGTCTTCACATCTGTATTTTCAAGAGAATTTGTTTTGCCACGCAAGATTATTATCCGACTTTTGGTCCTGTATAATAAAAAGAACACGTACAGTGCCCTTCGTTTCGCAACGGCCAAAATATGTGCCTACGTGTGTTGGGATTGGGAACATCATTTTGTCGCATCCTCTCCTTTACTTTGCGGAGTATGCATACGACCGCCCTCTCGTCTGCGCACATTATTGTTTGCCTGGTGTCCCATCCTGTGCGTTTACACCAGCCGCAGGCTGATTGGGCGACCATTGCCGTCGCACGCTGGCCCCGGTCACACCACGCCAGGCCTCGCCATGCCGCGCCTGCGGCGGGGTTGGTACGGCACGTGGACCTGGCGCTGTCCGGTATGGATACTGGCTCCAGGGCGAACGGCCACTGCGCTTGTTTGTGGGGGTGTCTTGCTATGTGAGTACTGTAGTAATAACAAATGTAGGACATAGGATTGTTTTTAGTGATACGTGGCGTGCAATGAAAACTTTTACGCAGCACATATTGTTGTGCTGACTTCTTTTTGGAATAGTTGTTTTAACGCACTTTATATGTAGCGTTCCCTAAACGTGCTGCAAAATTTAGTGCTAAAATAAGAAAAATGGGCGCTATTCTTAACTTTGCTCCACACAGAAGCATTAAAATTATTAACTTCAACAGTCCGTGAAGAGTGCCGAGTCTCACCTTTCCTTTGTGTTCCCTGCTAGTGTCGAGCAGCTCGCGCGCCTGTTTGTGTGTTCCCGTTTGGACGCGGTCCAAGGCACAGCGCACTTCCCGCTCTTCCCTCTTCTGGGACATGGACGGCGCGGCGCACCTGGTTCAGGTGACGCGTCGAGTGAGAGCCAAGAGGAAGAAGGGAAAGGAAATAAGGAAAATAAAATACGCTAACGCGTTTAACGTACCGAGTTTTCACGCAAGCAATTCCTTATGCCAGTTTTAACAATCGCAATTAAACTTCCTAAAGTTAAAACTACTGTACAATTTCGTTCCAGAAAATAATTTGTCCATGATCTGCTGGGCCACAATCTTTTTTTGAATGGCTGGGAAAGATCTAGGAGGTACCATTTTATTAATGGATGTAAAAGAGGAGGAGCGACAATGTGCGGACAAAAGGCCTCGGCAAACGCGTGTGCAGTAGGCTTCTCCCGGAGCCTAAAAAAAAGCAGTCGGACTTTGGAGAATCGGTTGGGATTTCCCACGGGACGCCGGGCGCCTGCTGTGGACCGGGTCGCCTCAGTTTCTGTGTCGTCCCTCTTTCCTGGCTCGGTCCGTCATTGTATCGGCATCGGCGCGTCCGTCCTCGGACTTGGGAGAGCGCCTGGGAGGTAGGCCGGCCCGTCGAGCTGCTGCACGCCGCGGGTGTGCCTACCCAACAGGCGCTTTTCTGCCCCGTGGCCGGTAAGGGGCTACAGGGGTGCACGCAGGCCTCGCCCAAATGCAACATCAAGTGCTAAGAACCCACCTCCCTCCCCCCTCATGCTCGCTTCCTCTCGCACGTCCGGTTTACAGCGCCCTTCCGGCGACCCTGCCACCGCCTCGCCTCCCCCCCCCCTGTTTCTGGACGACGGCACGAGAAAGTTGGTCCGGAAACTGGAGTAGCCGGGCGTGGCGCGGCGTGAGGGGCTAAGGATGAAAAAGTGGCGCTGGCCTTGCATCGTGAGAGGAAAGGAGAGCCGCGCGCTCTTGCTTCCCTAGGCCGCCCGGACCAGGGGTCGGGTCGGGCCGGGCCGGGGAGAAGTTCATCGAACAAGTTTTCTTTCGCCCTTCCCCTCCGCCTCATCCGGCCCACCTGCTCTCCCGGCCAGGCGCGACTTAAATGAACTATGTTGTTGTCGCGTTAGCAGGGAACATCCTCATCAGCCGGACGGGTATGTTAATTGGGCTTTCCTTTTTTATCTTTTATACACATTATTGTTATTAGATTATATTGAAGCCCGAGTCCGCAGCGCGTCTTTTGTATGAAATAAAGTAAGAACAAACAGTGTATTGGGCTGTGTAGGCCAGATAAGGGCTCCATGAAGACTGGCTGCAGACTGGCTGTCAGTAACACAATAACCTCTCCGCCCCCTTTCCCCCACTACTTGCGCCCCACCCTATTCCCCCGCATCTTGCCCCTTCTCTCTTTCTCTCCTCCTCTCTGCTCCGCTAGTGATGATATAATTGAATGTCGGCTCAGCTGCGATAAGTGGCAGAATAGGTTTGCCTGCGCTCTAATTCGTTCCATCTTTGGAAGCTTTTGTGCTGCGGTGTTCGGTTTTGTCTTTTGCACAGGAATGGGAGATGGAAAGGTTGGAGATGGAGAACGCATTCACCCGTAAGGTGGAGAGGTTTGCTGACGACAAATGCCGGCTGGTTGTGATTGTAAATGCTCCCGCCACCCTTGTCAACCCTTTTCAGATACCATATTCGGAAACCACCTCAAAGATAACGTTTCATTCCAAAGATATAAGTCACAGCTGCTGATTAAGTACACTGCTGTAAAAAAGTGACCCTTGTGAGTTTTGTTGGTGTCTTTCTTACCCACACGAGCCCATAGCCCATATTTGCCGCATAAAATAAGTCCCCCGGTGGGATCCCGGGGGTCAGTAGTAGGAGAAGGGCTGGCGGCTATCTTTACCGAGGGTGTGGGATGGAGTGGTATAGAGAAGCAAAGTGATGGCGGCCGTCACCGCCCCGTGTCGCTTGCCCGCCTAGCCCCGTCGGTCCGCCATTACGTGACGCCAGTAAAACGTCTCGCTTTACCGCAGCGTACGTTACGTTGTCGAACGTGTCTCTATAAATTTCTCATATCGGGAATAAAATAAAAAGGCAAGGAGGTGGCCACTCTATCGAAATATTTAGGATGGAAAATTCGTGATATTTTGGGGTGTTCAAACGCAAGCACCGTGTCTCGCCGTGTCTAATGCCTACAGGTGTTTAACAACAAATATTAGTTCCTGTAAATATTGGATAAGCTAAACAAACGGCTTTTAGAAGTATTTAATTGAAGGGTTGCAACAATACTCAAAGTTTGAATTGGAGCTCATCAAAAGTATTTTTGTCAAGGTGCGTAGAAGCTCACACAAGTTAGTTGCCCATTACAGATACCAAGGGCCGTGATATATATTTTTCCTGCCCTCTCTCCGGCTGTGAATATGGCTGTTTGTTCGTTCCCTTTGCAGCGCTGCGGTTATCTTCATGTCTGCTCGTCTGAAATGGAGTTTCTGCTGGCAATAATGCCACTTCAAAGTCAACATCCCTATCGGATGCTTTCTCTCTTCTCCCTCGCGTGCGCGCTCAACTCTTTCTCTTCTCTCTCTGTCTCTGTCTCTCCCTCTCCTTCTCACCCCTCTCTCCTTGATTGGGTTGGTCGCTAGTATGACTAGGTTCAGTGTACTCATCGCTGTGGGTCGACATGTTTCCAAATCGATCTGTTTGCCGTGTGTGTTTCTGTCTGTATTGTGTGTGTGTGTGTGTGTGTGTGTGTGTGTGTGTGTGTGTGTCCTCGTGCTTCGAACAAAGCCTTGCACGGATGGAAAGCGCCACCGACCTACCTTACTGCTTAATAAGGCAAGATGGTTAGAAATGGAATCCCCCTTGCGACTTTTTTTTTCTGCAACAGAAAATTGTACCTTTGCGCGTGCAGCCCGACCTGCTCTCCCCGAAAGCTCTCTCTCTCTCTCTCTCTCTCTCTCTCTCTCTCTCTCTCTCTCTCTCTTTCTCTCTCTGTCTTCCTCCCTTTCTCTCACCCTGCTTCCTCCTTTGCCCCGGCACTCTAATTCATTTTGTAATCCCATTAAGGAACTAGCGCAGCTCAAGGTGCACAAAGAGTTGGAGTTACGAGGGGGGTTATGAGGCGGGCGGGAGGCGGACTTGTCGACGCGTACGTGGAGACCGCACCAAGTGGCCCCCACGCCCACGCCTCGCCTCGCCTCCCGCGTCTCTTCCGCTCCCCTCTCCTCCCCTCCCGTCACTTTTCTCGGGGGAACACGTCGGGCTCGTGTGTGTGTGAAGCTGGCAACGTGCAGATACGGGTACACTGTATCTGTCGACTCCCACCCCTCCCCTGCTCTGCTCGCAAAGCACGCCTCATTTCTTCTGATCGTCCGCTCTGTGTGTTCTTCTTTATATCCGCCTCATCTCCCTGATGGAGTACATGATGCTGTTTCAATCCTCGTGCTCAATTCGCTTTGCTTGTTTCTCGTGTGTTCCAGGGGAAGGCAGATCATACGACGTCATCTTTCGCTGCAGGAAGGCCGTCTAGCAAGGTAAGGCAAAGGCCATGTTCCATAATTTATGCATTTACTCAACTCATCGCCCACCTCTAAACATTCCAAGGTGTCGTTATAATTTTTCCTTAAGTAGAAAAATATATAGCAGAGACATCAACAATACTGGCGAGACGATGTCCGACTACTTGCGTTTCGTTTTGTAGCACACTTTTGAGCTTTTACTTGGACTGGAATTGGTGGTATATTGTTGTGCCATTCACCGTCATGATCTATTATGAAATACCGTTCGCCAGTCACACACTCACACACGCACGCACCATGTGTATTGTGTACGGCTTCCTTTTCCCCCCTCCCCCCTTCTCCGAGCTCAGTTATGTTATCTGGGAATGAGAGGGCCGAAAAGCTCGGCGCCGGCGGCCGGCCGGCCCACCATCGGGCCCCACCTTTGTGTACACTGTAAAAAATTTCTATGGTAGATTTCCTATAAATGTATCTGCAGCAATTCACATATACATGTATAGGAATTTTCCCATACAGGCGTGTGGTAATTCTACCATACACGTTAGTATTCTTACCATTCAAAGTATAGGAATTTTCCTATACATCTGTGTAGGATATGTACTATGTGTGTGTGGGATTATCCCTACACGTGTATAGGAATTTTCCTATACACCCGATGCTCTTTCAAAAAAGAAAAAGTTTTTTTCAACCACTTCCCCGCCGTTTTCCCTCGTGCCTTGTCGCCTTCCTGCCGCCTTTCGGTTAATTCATTTAAGTAAGTGAGCATTGATACAATTATGGAATACCTTACCGGATGGAGAGTTGAACCTCG
>NW_026267268.1:107379-107882 GCF_000697945.3 Frankliniella occidentalis | reverse complement strand
CCCTGGTCCTCCCTCTGGTCAGGCCCTCCTCTTGGTTTTCCTCCTGGTTTTTCTCCTGGTTTTCCTCCTGGTTCTTCCCCTGGTCCTCCCTTTTCTCCTCCTTGCCCACCATATGGTGGGAACACTTTAGCATGTTGCACCCTAACTACACCACACGATGCATGCGCTTTTACTCCTCCCCCGTTACCCCACCGCGGACTTTTACAAATACAAACGTCCGGTGCTCGTAATACTCACCGTAATACCACGTTAATTCCATTGCTTTATGTTTTCTCGCCTCCCAACGTAGTGCTTGATATCATCATTTTCTGCGCAACAGAGGCGCCCCGCCCCTCCCCGCCCCTCCCCGCCCCTCCACAGCGCTCACTCTGTCACCCGCGGGGCCCCCCGGGCCACCGAACCCGGTCGGCCGGTGCTGCTGCTGCTGCCGATGCGCCCCGCCGGGCTGCGCTGCCGGGCCGGACAGGACAGACATGTGACGTCCGGCCGACATGGCTTCGACG
>NW_026267268.1:101260-102944 GCF_000697945.3 Frankliniella occidentalis | reverse complement strand
CAGCTTCGCCTTCCTCTTCCCGTCGGCTCCCGCCGCGCCTCCCCGCTCCTCCCCGCTCCTCCCCGCCCCTGCTCTTGACTCGCCCCTGCCTCGCTGGTCGGCCCGTGTTGACCTCTTGACGGACCACTAGGGTGCGGAGTGGCTCTCCTCCTCACTTCACCCCCTTTATCGGTTCAACACCCCTCGCTCTTTGCCCTCGAGCCCCGTCTTCCAGCCCCGCGGGGAGCGTCGTCGCCTACCCTCTTCTTCAACGTAAAAAAAGATCTGCTGTACTAAACAACGATGGTATGCTGTTTTTTTTGTAACGTTGTAGGATGATACTGACACCTCGCTGACACCATAAGAGCAGTTGGGGAGTGTACCCTTGAAGAACGACGCAATGTTTACAATAAGGATTGGCTATTTCTAACTGCAAGTACAAGTATCAGTCCTCATCTTCGTCTATCCCTTGCCCATTATATTTCCTATCCGTTTCTTCCTTCCGTATATCGTTCGTGAACAAATTTGCAGTGACTCAAATGATGGGAAGGGGAGAGAAGGGGAGTCATGTCTGGAGGGGTAGCGACGGGAAGTTGTACGAATATGTTCGAAGGAAGGCTTTTTCTAAAACGCGCAGTCGACACGAGGTTTATGCCCCATTTCAAGGTGCGCAGCTGGAGTGAGGAAGACTTGCAGCTACCTTTCGCGCGGAGACCTACACAGGAAGACTTTTTGTCTGCGGAGAATGTGGCGCGGTGCCTCGCGTGGTGGGCGAGGCGCGCGGAGCCCCGTCTGGCGGGTGCTTTAAAAGAGGCGGGGTCTCTCTCCGGGGTGCCGTTCCCCCCGGTTCCCTCCGGTTCCGTTCCGCCGCGGCGCCCCGCAGCCCTCTAGCCTACTTACCTGCCGTCTCACTCTCGCCCCGCCTCGGCGGCTGCCGTCACGCGTGGTCGGCGGGTGTGTGTGTAAGGGTGAGGGTCAGGTCAACCATCATCACTCTCGTAATCATGTGCACAAATTCGCCCGTTATCCCTTCGTAATGCGTGTAATCGGTGACGAAAATTTGCAAAAAACAGCAGGAAATATATGTTACTATTTGCCAAATCCCTGGATAGTTCGAAGAAAACGTGTGAGCAGCTTAAGAGACGTGAACAACTCTAAAACTTATTTATTCGCGTTTGACTCGCAAAGTATCCCTCAATTTACAATTTTTTTCTTCGTTTTTTTTTGGGGGAACATCGTATTAGGACCCGGTGGTAGATGAGCCGAGTGTGTGAGTGCATGTGTGTGTGTGTGTGTGATAGGGAGAGGGGGGGAGGGAGAAGGGGGAGGGTTTCCTGCCATTTTCTGGGCTTACAGTGTCTTTCCGGCAGTGCAGCAGGCAGAGGTGCTGTGCGGTGCTGCGAGAAAGTAAGGAAGCGGGGAAAAAAAATACCGCCGAGCGGGAAAGGGAAAAAGGCATTCAACCTCGGCCCGCAGCACCAACGCTGCTACAGTCGGGGGGCGAAAATGGTATTGCTTGTCAGCCAGTGTGCGATTGGACAAGGCAACAGAGCTTTACCGGGGCGTAAGACCTGCAGCTTTCACCTCACCGCCCCATGCCTCCCCCCCCCCTCTCTCTCTCTCTCTCTCCTTGTAACACCACACGCCAAGGCGCGGCCAGCTCTCCCCTCGGCCTCCATAAATCAGCGTCTTGGACCACCGACTC
>NW_026267268.1:91207-94740 GCF_000697945.3 Frankliniella occidentalis | reverse complement strand
CGAACCGTGCGCGAACATCTGGCGAACACTTAAAAAGGTCGCGGCTTGTACGCGTGGAGTTCACCACGACGCACAGAAAACGATCTAAAAGCGAACAAATCTTTTTGCGTCGGGTACGCTGCATGTGTGTGTGTGCTTGCGCCAGATAGTGTAGTTAGCCTCGCGGCCGCTATCGCGTTTGTTGTCGAGCGTTTAACACGGCCTCAGATAAGGTTGGGACCCCACTACGCATTAGAATATTTTACTCGGCTCTACGGCGCATAGCCATGGCTATGTGCCGCACGGCTCTTCGGCTCGGCGTCCTCGTACCTGGGAAGGCGTCGGTCAGCTCCCTCGTCCCCTCCTCCCACTCCTCGCCCACCTCTCCGACCGAATGGCGCCATTACGGGCGCGCGAGGCGCGTTGAAGAGGACCCTTCGCGGCTAACGAGTGTTTGAACCCGCCGACGTGTTCACCGCTTTCATAGCTTTGATCATCCTAACAGCCGCATTTGGTCGGCACGCGCTTCGCCCCAATCTCGTTCTCTCCCTTCCCTCTCCCTCTCTCTCTCTCTCCTCTTTTATGCCTCCCGTCACATCCCTCTCCTGTATACTTTCTCCCATTTTTTTCTCTCTTAATGCTAGTACCGAATCCGTCACCGGAAGCAGCGCGATGCGATGCAACACACATGCCGACTTCTGTACACACTGTGAAAATAACTTCATTGAAGTATGGCATTTCTTTATATACATGTTGTATTGGAAATTTAGTAATTCTTTTTCAATTTGAAATCCTAGCTCTCAGTAATTGGCGCCTGTGACTGGTCCCCGGTTAGCGCCTGGCGGGCGGCGGTAGGCAGGTCCGTCGCGCGGCCGTGTCCTGCGGGCGTGCCTACCCTGCCCATCGCAGGCGCTCCGGCCCGGGCGGCAGGCGGCGGCGGGCCCACCGCCCACCTCACGGCCGACTCAGCCGCCTCACACCCTCCACTTCGCAGCCGCTTCGGCCGGCGCAGGGGGCGCGGCTCGAGATCGGATATCGGATGAGGGAGGGTGAGAGAGGAGAAGAGGAAGACGGGGAGGAGAGGAGGGGAGCCGGGTGAGAGCTATGCGCGCGAGGAGGACGCCGAGCAGCCCGAGAGCCGCGAGCCATGCGTCCCGGCCCCTCCTTCTACCCCTCCCCACTCCCCGTGAGTGTGAGGCTGGCTGGTGAGGTGTGTGCAGTAATGAAATTCCGAGAGCGCCCGAGGGACTAATTTGAGGAGATAAGGCGCCGTACAAGCCGGGGGGGCTGGACTGCACTCGAGCGTGCCCCGTCCTGTGCCTCTGCCTGCACTGCAAGAACGTTCGAGCGAGTACACGATGGTCGGATACGAACCACTTCAACAAGGTATATTAATTTTCTAACAGACGAAACGTGGGTCACTTTTTTGGTTGGAACTTAAGAGCACCGCCGAGTTACTCGCTGAGTACCCGCGCTGACCGGTCTCGTTTCGCGGTCCGGCTCGGGGGCGTTGCGGCTTTGCGACGCGAAAGTGATTTTCTTCATCTCGTCCGAAAAGAGTGGGAGGGAGGGAGGTGGAGCGGTTGGACGCGGGGCGACGCGCAGGCGGCCGCTTCTTCTGGGTGGGTTGGGCACGCGCGCGCGCTTTAGACACGCCGACAAAAGTGCGCGCGTTTTTGTCATGCGTTTTAACGACCGGGGAGCGGCTGAGCCGTGTGCAAAGCTCTTCCTTCCTCTTGCTCGATTCATTCTTGTCGGCGCTCAGCAAGAGAGAAAGCCGGGAGAGGAGTGGTTGCGTGGAAAAAATGTGTCCGAACTGCGCTATAGCCTTGCGCCGCGCTGGGGGTTTCGAACATGTGACCTTTACCTTCACATCTGCGCGGGAACAGGCTGCTGCAAACCTGGGACCTTTTTTTTGTTACCCTGACGCATTGCTGACGCGCGGCCACGTATACAGCAGAACGTCCCCTCTCTCCTCTTCCTTTTCTCCTTACTCTCGGTACGTTTCACATTCAGCGAGCCCCTCGTCGCGTCTTGACTATGCAGGCGGGAGCGTGAAGAAGAAGAAAAGACACTGGGCATGCGACGGGGAAAAGGGGGGAAAGAGAGAGAGAGAGACGTCCACTAGATATAATGAAAGTGGGCAAACAAGACGGGGGCTGCACTGTAGCGCTCGGCAATGGCGTTGCGCGGCTTGGGCGAGGCATGGCGTGGCTGGAGAGGCCGAGAAGATATGAAGGAATGTAGAGCGAGGAGATTCCAGGTTATGAGTTCGGCCGCGCGCAGCCGTGTCGGAGGAGCCGGAGAGATGGAGGGTAATGGCATGCAGGTACTGTTGGAGACGCAGCTGTAATTTGCTAAACAGTTTTTTATTTCCCTCGTATTTGGATTTGCGATGTAACCTGTGCCGCGTGCCGCGTGCCCTACAGTGTCCTGTGCAACCTTTTCGCCGGTGGCCACGTCACACGCCCACCCACTAGATATGCGGGGCGGGCGGAGTTTTTGTTTAGTTTTGCGTTTTATTGATGAATGGTGCTTTGAACCGTTTCATCCATCATGCTCGATCACGGAACAATAAAGTGCCCCACCCTTTTCCATATCCATTCTTCGGGCTGCAGCCAAGTTGTCGTTGTCGCCCCGAGAGATTCGATTACGCCCCCGCGCTGCTGTCGAAACGGAGAAAAAATCGATCAAAGAAAAGCCTGCGAAAGTAAACAATACGTTTAAAAGAAAAACAGTGAAAGGAATATGTGCACGAAGAAAAGTTTGACTGCCTTACCGTCTTAGTTGCGTTGTTGCGTTCGGTTTGGTTCCATGAAACTGTAAGAAAAATCCTATATGTTACAAGCAAAGTTTTCGTGAAAAAGAAATATCACTAATGAAAAGCGGTAACATTACGAGATTTCTTTCACACCATCAAATTCGACAAGTTGGCACGAGTTGGCTGTCGTAAACGTCCGACCACATTACGTTCGTTAATCGCCAATTTCGAACAACCGGCCCTCATTATAATTTTCAGACAATGTTGCATTCGATATAGGAATGCTGCATCGGCTGTCCGGCCCCGAGCCGACGGTTATTGCATTAGGCGGCTCAGGCCTCGGCTCAGGCGCAGGGGGTCTCTGGCCGGGCGTCCTCTGGGCAGAGGTAAAGGCACATCGCACGGTATAATCCGAGCCGCCCCCTCCTCTCAAAACGGGCCTCGGCTTCTGTACACCGCCTGCGAAACGAACCGAATCATCATAACAGTGCGACGGAATGAATGCATGATAATTCTGAAATTATGTCGGTGAGGACAGTCTGCGATGAGTTTGGTGTGGCACACAAGCGTTCGGTTGGTAGGAGTGGGGAGCGGGGCGGCGCGGGGTGAGTCGTGTAGGCAGCCTCAGCCTCATACCACATGGACCGCGGGCAGGGTGTGGGTCGCCTTCGTTAACGAGAGAGAGAGAGGGGGGGGGTCTGACCTTGTGGCGACTCGGAGGACGACTTAAGTGTAAGCAGGGCGTGCGGGACAATCCGAGCTAGCCATGCATACCTTATATGCGAAAGTTGTC